>NC_091117.1:170855187-171157062 GCF_040183065.1 Periplaneta americana
CATAAAGAACGCAAGATTTAATTTCATAATAAAAGTAATTAATTATTGAAAAAAAAATGCGCCACATAGAACAGACATACATACTAAACAAAGAGAACAAACACGTAGACAACATATATTGGCACAGATACGTAGACGACATACTAATACTATACAAAGGAAACAAAAGACAGATCCAAAACCTACATCAATACATAAACAAAATACACCCTAAGCTACACTACATATTAGAAATTGAAAACAACAAATCCATAAATTTTCTAGACATCACAATAACAAAAGTTGATAACAAACACACATTAAAAGTCTACAGAAAACCCACAACAACAACAACACACATACACAACACATCCAATCACCCAACACAACACAAACAAGCTGCATTCCGAACAATGGTACACAGACTACTCAACATATCAATGAACCAACATGATTACAAAGAAGAACTAAACACAATCAAATACATAGCACAAGAAAACAGATATAACCCCAACATAATAGACAACAAAATACGAAAGACAAAACATAATCACAAAAATCATAAGAATAAAACACAAACACAAGAACACAAAAAATATATCACACTAACTTATGAAAACAAAAACACACACAAGATTGCAACCTCATTCAAGAAATTAAATTACAACATCGCATACAGAACAAATAACACTCTACAAAAACATCTCAACACACAAACACAAACAAACAAATACAACCACACAGGCGTATACAAACTCAAATGTAACACCTGCAACAACTTCTACATAGGACACACAGGCAGATCATTTCAAACACGTTACAAAGAACACATCACAGGCATAACAAAATTACAAAATACTTCCACATATGCAGAACACATTACAAATGCTAACCAAACATATAGAGACATCAACACAGACATGGAAATTCTACACATCCAACCAAAAAGCCAGAAACTAAACCCACTAGAACGATACGAAATATACAAACACACAAAAACACATCCAAATGAAATTCTCAACACACAACTCAATTTCAAAACACACACACTCTTTGACTCCACATTACACTACACAAACACACCCCGACAGGAAACAAAACAAAAGACGCTAAGACCACAAACCAGTTCTGATGATGACCGATAGCAGGCAGAAACATGTTAACAAGGTAACATAAAGTTAAACACGTGAAAGATATGTAATACATTTTCGAAAGTGATATAGTGTTAAAAGTTGTGTAATCAAGATGTATATGAAAAAAAATGCGTATGTAGACCCTATATATTAGTACAAAATGCTCTTACTGTGGTTAATATTGGAACACTAACAGACAAATGTCATCCGTCACTCCGCTGTCGTTCTCTTTCTCTTTCGACAATATTTTTAATGAACTTCTAATACAGTTAAGGCTCAATTTTGCCATTGATAAGCCGAATCTCCTCCTTAAGCTAAGGAATTACTCATATGTTTGTTAATATAAACACCTGATTTCACAACCTTCTAAGAAAGTAGTCAAATGTTGTCAAATCATAAGATATCGGAATCCATCGCTGTGGAGTAACGGTTAGCATGTCTGATCGTGAAACGAAAGGGGTTCAGTCTCAAATTCTGGTTGGGACAAGTTACTGTATCTGGTAGAGCCTTCTCCGGGCTTTACTCTCAGTCTTTTAAGAGAAAATGCTAGGTAACTTTTGACAAGTTCAAGCCGATATTAAATCTCACACAATAATTATCCACATAAACATAATTACTGTAAATGTGCCATAAACAAACTTCAGTTCCGCGTGGGATTTGCAACGAGGACAATGACAAATATGGGAATCGGTGAGCATTGTGTTACTTCTTGTTACTAAATGCAACTGTTTATGAGGACATGTTTTCTTTTCATACCGGTACCTCTCTATACGTCCGACAATGCTGAAACGTATGTACTCCTATATTTACATGTGTCAAGCAATTAGTACACGTTTAATCCCCGCTACTGCAATGCGCATTATAGGGTGTTCCATGAAATGATGTACAATACTACAGCAGAATCGGGAATATGTATTAAGTTGTGTACTTCATGAATACATAAAGATACTTAGAGGATAAGTGGATTCGTTATCACCATCACTATCGGACGTAAGTTCTGAAAACCTTTTCCACAGTATATCCATACGCAGATAGACAGCAGACTCAAAACCATATTTTCAGTGTCTGAAATGCTGAAAAATATGCATTTTCTGGAAAATATCGATAAAATTACCTACTTTTTGGGATATTAGAATTATTTCTATCTAGACTGTGCATAATAAGAAGGGATAATTCACAAAAAGGCAATACAAGGAAGTGATCCTACTTTACTACTGCAGAAACAGGACCGTGCAGGGAGTAGCGGTGCATATCTGAATATGCCAAACTATCTACAGTAACAGGGAAGTGATCCTACTTTATTACTGCACAAACAGGACCGTGCAGGGAGTAGTGGTGCACATCTGAACCTACCAAACTATAGCTGATTCATGTAAGATTATTTCCTAAGAAGATTATGTACCCGTCTTATGAGTGTTACCAACAATTACCAGAAATGACCAAGGCTGGTAAAGTCAGAAAGCTATATCCTGAAACATAATACTACTGTAATTTTACTTATGATTGATTTATTGATGTAATATAAAATGTATTTTGTCTTGCAACATGAAATTCATGGCTTTGACTAAACAATTTTCACGATTCATAAGATGTAACCTAAAAATTTAATTTGACCACGTGAGATGATTAGCGATAGTACGAACTCGTTAACCACTTTAAAATGCATGTTGTTTATTTATTAACTGTTATTGTATTATTTATTAATATTATTAATTACGTTCAAATTTTAAATGACACTCACTAGTAGCTTCCGTTTCATGAACATTGGCAGCGTCTTCAAAAGCAAACAATGCTGTCAACATAACAGAAAATAACTGTGAATTGTATTCGTCAGTACCGAAATTCGAAACAAAGTTGGCAAAAGGAAATTCAACCTGACAACCACAAAATCCCTATTATACATTAACATCTGTAGTAACAGGGGGAATATGGGTAGGAGTCTCCCTTTGGGCACAAAGTAAGAAGACCTGGACTATATCCATAGCAACGTGGAAGTATCTAATCCTACTTACGTTCGCAGAAACATAATCCGCTGGTTATTTCTAGTTTGGCGGCAATAAAGACAGGGTTACAACTTGGCAGACATAGTTTGTACACTTCATAGATTGCGTCATATTAACACATCTTTTTTTATGTTAAATAAAATAAATTGGAAATGGCTGGCAAAGTGGGTAGTGGGCTTCAGTAAAGAACAGAATTCAATGGTTAGAATTGTCGCTTTATAGCGAGATGCACGCTTTATTGAAAGGAGCAGAAGCCAAAGTGGAAAAAATGAAATGTAGGGGAGAAAATGGGATACATAATCTTCCACATTAATGGAAAAGATGACAAGGAGGAAAGAAGTAGACTAAGCTACGAGGAGAAAGAAGAGTGGTGGGAACGAGAGTCTGATATTTTATTTCAACAATATTCAATATCACTGCAACATAGTGAAACGCCAAAAATGAAGGTCTCTGGTAGTGACAAAGAAATATTTAAATGAAATGTATAATACAGTAATTCACAATACAATATCACAGATAAGGTAAACAGATTAAGACTAATTTGAAGTCATGATTTCTACGTGGATAGTAGTAGTTGGTACAGTAATGTTATGTGATGTCCTACATGCAGACTCCGTGTTCTCCTCGATAGTTTAATGATTATCGTGCTTATGGTTATTTCTCAACTCATTATTGCAATATTGTTTCTATATCTAAATCACAATCTGGGATTGAATTCATTAGCGGCTTAGATCATTTCGTGGTTAATGTTTTTGACATTGTATTCGAGACCCGGTTTAAAATCTGTTTTTAAGAGTTATAAAAATTCTCTATCAGACTTCCTCCAGAATGAAAGTAAAGCAGGCAAGTAAAATAGCCTTGTCCCTCAATGAGCGGATTCTACAAAAAAAATATAGGCCATTTCTTGAGGTAGCACATGTATATTTACATAGGCCTGCATGTGTGTGTGTTTTTTTATCTTTATTTGGACAACATGCTCCATTACATAAGCAATACTACATGCCTGGTTTGTGCTTGCAGGATCACAATGTTCTTACAATTATATATGCGACAGAATTTGTTACTTGTTATAAGGCAATGTAATTTATGCTATTGCGACTAAGATGAATACATCATATTATAAACGTAGAAATAATTTTTTGAATAGTGTATATTTATATGTTACATTATTATTAAGTGTACTGATATTCTATTTGAGATTTATATACTACATTATAATTTATATTAACTTAATACAATCATATTTTATTTTACTCTATTTTGACAAATGTAATATGTTTCAATATAATCCCTCAACTAATGTATTTATTGCTATTTATTATTTATTCTTAATCCATTTTGTGTACTCTTTTTCTGTATAAGTTTAAATTCCAATTTTATAGTTTTATTACATTAACCTGTTCAACATTTCGTTATCTTAATGCTATAAGTTTCGTCTAAGTCCTAAATCTACCTCTCTTATGAATTTACAATATTCCTTTAAGTATTTGACAATGAGATCGGTCTTGTTCGGTGGCCACCTTCCTCCTTTGAAATTTATGATCATTTTCAGTTTGTTTCGGGCCTTGTTGTATTTCGCGCACTCGAGTAAAATATGATCAACTGTTTCTTCACCGTTATTGCAGCTACATGCTGGGTTTCGTGTGTGTGTATGTGTGTCTGTGTCTGTGTCTGTGTGTGTGCGTGCGTGTGCGTATGTATGGTCATTTGAAATTGATAGAAATATGAACATTATTAGTAGTAGTATCTTAGATTCTACCTGTATTACTGTAAATCAACCAACAGCACTATGAAAGAAAGCATTCACGAAAAAATCAATAAAAACAATTATTATTAACATTATTATTAATTAATAAATAATAATAATAATAATAATGAAATAATTTAAATACTTATCATGTGATATATATATGTATATAACCATTAAACATTGAGAAACTTGAAATAACTATTATTGTTAACGAGAATTGTTTGAAAAATATTTTCTTAGTTATTCTTAAAATGGTTTGTGTCTGACAGTCTCTGACATTACTCGGTAGGGAATTCCAAAGTTGACGAACAGTCACAGTGAAAGAGGGTGAGTATGAGAATGTTCGATGGGAGGGAATGGATAATATTGAGGAATGCTGTGATCTTGTTTCTAAATCATGGTGGATGGATCAATTTTGAGAAAAGGGGACGCGAAATTAGTGGTGGTGGTGTTGGTGTTGAAGATAATGATGATGATTATGATGAAGTTCTTTACGAAGATCAGTTGAACAATATCTTAAAAATAATATTTCTCGGTTTTTGGAAAAGTAGGCCTAATAATAAGAGTAAAATGTTGGTGAAGGCAGTCTTAATTCGGAATACATTTTCCTCTAGTCCCTTGACCTATCATAAAACTTTGCCTGTATAAAATTTATATCCACATAATGCAGCCAAGTGAAACTGATCCATATTAGTCAGTCGTCTTTTGACTTTATGCTAAAATGGTGCAAGAAAATCTTATATTTTAGCCTTAAGGAATTCACGTCATTAAAAAATAGACTACATGGTACTATTTAAGAACTCAGAATTAGTAACCAAATGAATAATTAAGAAGTATTTTCACACACAACTGTTCATTGAGTCTCGTGCCACTGGTAGATACATTTATGTTTGAAGTAGGTATTCAAATTTTGAATCATTAACAATTCTGACTTTTGTGTTCGAGTAATAATTGAAGGGTCCAGAGCCATAGTGGGCCAAGCGCCATTTATTAAAAACGGAGAAAGCAAGGGTTAAAGTTAAGTGAATGTCACAGTTTAATGAAGATTGACATATCATTTAGTTTGAATGTGTATACTTTATATTACTTGCTATAAGTTTCCATTGAATTATGGTAATAACTTCATTTTAACCCTTGTTTTTTACGGTTTTAGTAAATGGCGCTTGGCCCACTATGATTCTGAACCCTTCACTTATTGTAATAGTATAGTATCTCAATAAAGGATTTCTTCTTGCAACTAGGAACTATTTCAGAAATAAGTACGTTGTGTTTCAAAAGACCTTAACAGTAAACTTGTGTTGCATTTCGAATTTCCAGTACAAAATTTCCTCTAATTACGATAATAAAAAAGCTACCCATAGATTTTGTTTCAAAATTCAAGAGGGGGAAAGGAATATGATCGGTAAATGAGGGTGACATGGTTGGGGTTGTGTTACACTGTCTACACAAATTACGGCTGGAGCAGTGTAAGGGGTAGAGGGTGAGTTTGTAAATGGAGAAACATTGTAATGAAAGAATAGGGCGCTGAAATATAGGGCTATGAAAACAAACAGGTACGATATTATACGCTCTTGAACGATGAGAGAGCAAACTTGATTGTTAATTAAAATTTTATTGGAGGTCAGAGGTGTAAGGTACTACATGAAGTAAAATGACAAAAGATTCACTTCGACTTTTCCACGTTTCGAATGATGGTTTGCTATCATACTCTGGATACACTGCATCCCACTCTTATATTTTACAAGTTGTTTCTTTGCTTATTCAACAGAGATACCTGAAATGCAACAAGGCAATGTTCTGTCAAGATATTTACAGTTACAACCAATATATTGAGTCCCTGAATATCAGTTCGCTAGTACAGGAATTTGATGAGTTGAGGACAGTTGTGCTGTAATTTATTGTGGTCCAGCCTTAAAAGGAGTAACATTTATTTTCAAAACACGGTGTCGACACATTGTGCTATTAAAAATTATTCGAATGAAATTTTGCCATTAAGGGGAGGCAGAGGTGAATATTTCAAAATCCACAAAATTTATCCGATTTGTTTGAAATTGATCATGGATACTAAGTATGTTATTAGTAATGGACATACCAAGTTTCAACTTTCTAAGTACAATAGTTCTGTAAATATTAATTATTTTATAAAACTTTATATCGTTTGATATAAAATGCTCCATGCACCATATTGTAAGAAATTTTCAATATTTCCTTTTATTTATATGTTCACAGAAGGTATATAAATAATGATAAGTATTGGTTTATTATGGGAATAATATAGTAATACAGTTATCGTGGTTTTAATTTCATACAAAATCAAAAACTAACATCGGAATATCAAAATAAAGATAATAAAAATGGAAAAAACCAAATTTTCATTTTTTCTTCAGTTTTGTTCGAATATTTCACCTCTGCCTCCCCTTAATATTTTCATCCAGAATTCACACAATGTAGTCCGTGTGCAATTTTGGGACACGTTGTGTAAAGAAAACCAGAGGAATATTCAATCTGTTGTTCCCGAAACGTTTGCCTTGTTTGAAAGTCTGAACCAAACACGGTAAACATTAGGTAAATTCATAAAATCATAAAATAATGTTATAAATTTCAATCAAAGACACAACTATCTGCAAATGTTTATTTGCTACATGAATATAAGGTATATAAACGTTTTCGCCTTGTGGGGCATCATCAGATATATTAAAATTATGTGATCTGAACTTAGATTTAATTAGATTTATAAAAGCAAATACGAACAGTGTGTAATACATGGTGATAAAATTTCATGAGTTATATATATACTAATTGTAACAAGAAATAAGATAAATTGATGAATTTCAATGTAGTGTAAATTCAAATATTATTAAAATTGGAATTGTGTGTACATATAACTCATGTTACATTATAATACATTTTTATCAAATAATGTTATGCAAATTATGATCATGTTAAAATGAATAAATGGATAAAATCTTGGGTTATAGTTATTCAATGTTTAGAAAATGACACGTCTTGGAGAACTGTGTATCATCATAATCAACCTACAACATCGATTACTGCAAACTTCGGTATGATACACAGTTCTCCAAGACGTGTCATTTTCTAAACATTGAATAACTATAACCCAAGATTTTATCCATTTATTCATTTTAACATGATCATAATTTGCATAACATTATTTGATAAAATGTATTATAATGTAGCATGAGTTATATGTACACACAATTCCAATTTTAATCATATTTGAATTTACACTACATTGAAATTCATCATTTTATCTTATTTCTTGTTACAATTAGTATATATATATATATATATATATATATATATATATATATATAACTCATGAAATTTTATCACCATGTATTACACACTGTTCGTATTTGCTTTTATAAATCTAATTTAATCTAAGTTCAGATCACATAATTTTAATATATCTGATGATGCCCCACAAGGTGAAAACGTTTATATACCTTATATTCATGTAGCAAATAAACATTTGCAGATAGTTGTGTCTTTGATTGAAATTTATAACATTATTTTATGACATTATTAGACACATCTGAAATATAAAATGAATTGCAAATTAGGTAAATTGTTCACTTTAGAACTCTTAATATCACAAGTTCATTCAAAGAAAAGAATATGTAACTTATACGTTAATTGAGAAATAGTTGTAAATAAGAAACGAAAAATCCAGGTACTCTTAGGAACCTGTCGGTCAGATCGTTCAGAAAATTATTTCTAAAGCATGACTGCCACAAAATCTCTGGGGAAGCTATAACAACTGTGTTACGACTGAACCTCAGCAAGGTATAAACAGGTATCCAAAAATACAACAACATACATTACATTAGAAATGTTTGGTCCTGAAGGTTGACAAGAGATGAGAGGAAGATTGTCAGTTGCATTGTTGAAAAGTGAAATGAGAGCAAAACCGTGTGTGATATGGTAGCTTTAAGCCCATCATGTCCATCCGGGCGTATGGTGGGTTGCATATTGACTAGGGGAGACAGAATGGCGGTAAATAGGTTTGAAATTACCGAAAAGTACCGTGCACGGAGAGCAGGGGGGAATTTAAGGGGGAGGAGAAAGATATGTAGTGGTGGGGGGTGTTAGGTGAATCAAAAGCGAAGGGGACGACCACCAAGAGCGTAGTGGAGGGAAGGGGGGAGAAGGTGCCATTAGTGTCTCTGCGCTTCCATAGCACAGAGCAAGAATGAGCCAAGTGACGAGTAAAGTAAGAAATCATTTCACAACATGATGCATTTTTTATTAATTCACTTTATTACATCAGTGTGAACAAATGGGGCAATAATAGAAATACTAATATTTGCGTCTAAATTATATACTGCACAGAATACACGAAGAGAGGGTTAATGCTCCTATTTGAATGACATTATATGAAAGTTTGTTTCATAAATGAAAGAATGTTACTTAACTATACATTAACTACAACGCTTGTTCAGCGTTGATAAGCAGAGAAGAATATTTTGGTTCGAATTAAAGACAGTGTTATTCTCATGCAACGTCAAAATCGCTCATATCACTTACGAAAATATAACATATCCTACATAGAGAGAGACAATAGAGTAATGGTGAAATTACAATGACAGGGAAATTTGGAATCTTTCTCATAATTTCTTTATTCATCTCATCACGAATGTCATATGTTTCACAAGCAATGGAATTCTGGTCAGTCTGATTTAAAAGACTGATATATGGGTGAACCACTAAAATCAACACCATATTGTGAAAGTGGATTGTTAGTATATTGAAATTCGTAAAGAGAACGAACGTATTGATTGACAGTTTCCATCCAATCAATTAAAAGATATTTGATGAGATATCCAGCAATGCTTCTACAACAATGGATTCGTCGAGAATAAATGCCAGATACTTTATTACAGCTAGACATATAGTTCTACTACAGACCTGATAGCATTAATGTAGAATGCCTACGTAGAAACCGGATATTTCCATTAGAAACACCAGACATTGTTCTTCTAGAGACATCATAGAATTAATCCAGAATGGATGCCAGATATTTTCATTAAAGTTCTAGACATAATTATAATCCACAAAAAATGTTAGATACAGTATTTCAATTAGAGCTCTGGATATACAGTAGTTCTATCATATACCTCCTAGAATATCTAGAATACATACCAGATATTATAATTACAGCTCCAGACCATACTATATATCTTATAATTAATTCAGAATAATATATATCAGATATTTTTTTACTATAGATTCAGACATAGTTTTACACCAGAACTAAGAGAATTAATTTATAATAGATGTCAGATATTTTCATTACATCTCCAGATATAGTTCCATTTTAGATCTCAAAGAATTTATTCAGAATAGGTGCTAGACATTTTGATTACAATTCCAGATGTAGTTCTAATATAGACCTCTTATAATTAATACAGAATTGACAGAATTGATTATAGATATTTCGATTACAGCTACATACATAGTTCTACTATAGATCTCGTGAAATTAATCTAGAATAATTTAAGATATTTTGCTTACAGATCCAAACATAGTTCTACTATGGACTTCATAGAATTAATCTAAAACAGATACCAGAGATTTTGATTACAGCTCCAAACATAGTTATACTATAGCCCACATAGATTAATCTAGAAAATAAGACAGATGGTTTATTACAGCTTCCGATGTAACACTACTAGACCCATAGAATTAATCTAGAATATATCCCAGATATTTTGATTTCAGCTCCATAGTTCTAATATAGACCTCCATGAATTAATTTAGAATATATTCCAGATATTTTGATTACAGATCCATAGTTCTAATATAGACTTCCTAGAATTAATTCAGAATATATGCCATATTTTTATTATAGCTTCATAGTTCTAATACAGATGCCAGACATTTTTATTACAGCTCCAAACGTATTCCTAATACAGATTTCATAGAATGAATTTGGCACAGATGTCAGATATTTTGATTACGTCTCTTCACATAGTTCTTTTATAGCCTCATATAATTAATCCAAAACAAATGCCAAGTATTTTGATTACTGCTCCAGATATAGTTCTACTATAAACGTTATAGAATTAATATAGAACAGATGCAAACTATTTCCATTAAATCTGCATATCCAGACATAGTTTTACCAGGAACACGTCCACTATAAATGCCAGATATTTTGATTGCAGCTACTGGAATAGTCATAATGTAAACATTATATAATTAATCTTGAATAAATGCCAGATATCTTGAATACAGTTCGAGACTTACATATTTCTACTACATATCACATGGAATTAATCTAGAAAAAATGCCAACTGTTTTTATTACATTACCAAACATAGTTCTATAATTGATATCATCCACAATAGCTGCGAGATATTTTGATTACAGCGTCAGGCACAGTTATGATATAGACCTCATAGAATTACTGTAGGATATATGCTGAATATTTTGATTACATCGCCAAACATAGTTCTAATATAGAATTATTAGTATTAATCCAGAATATACGCAATATATTTATGGCAGATTCAGATGTAGCAACCAGTTAGCTGATAGCTTCTAAAAAAGTAACTACATCGGAGAGATACTACTCAATTTATAAAGGACACAACTGATTTCTATGAGTATTTAGGTTCCTTCTGTCATTCTTATTCCATCGATTTTATATTATCACCTTATTATATTCTAATTATTTTAGAATTGTATGCAGCTTAAAGGGACATTATACTTATGTAGAATTGTCCCCTATAGCCACTTTACGTTTCATGTGTGACTACGGCCGTAAGTTCTAATTTTTCCTGGAATATGGATGTTTGATAGCTGTTACATTAATATTCTGCACTGTCTTAAGATGTTGTTGTCAGTGATGTAGTGATTACCATCTTGCCACTGGAGCCGAGGCTCGCGAGCTCAAATTCAGTCGAAAGTGATGGTAAAAGCTTTCAGCATTACTCTCTTCAGAAGCAAAGGAAGCTGGGAAGCCTATGTTGCGGATTTACGTCATGTGAAAGAATACATTATTTTTCTGAAGGAGATAGTCCAAACAGTTATTCCAGGCAAACTGGGAATTTCTATGAAGATGTCTTCTTTTCATAAACATTTGTTTATTATTAGTGTAAGACATAGATAAGGCTCTAAATTTAAATATTCTAATGTTTTATTTTGAAAAGAAAAATATTTTACAAGTTTTATGGGCACTGAATCTAAGTGATCTTGGCTAGGTAATTCATACTTTGTTTTTCCTTAAAGTTTGCAACGCTTACTCATAGAGAAATCAGCTGTTAATGTTTGTTTTTCAAGGAAATATTTTGAGAGCCTGCAATGTTAATTATTATTAGCTCTGTAATTGCAGAGCTCTAAGATCAAGGAACATTTTACTCAGTACTAGGTCTATATTTTTTCTGCCATTTATTTTAAGTAGATTGGGTTAACAGCAATTAACCATCTTACAGTTCAAGTGAATAGCCGTATTTTGACTTAGAAATGTCACAATTGTTTTCAAACCGGAAAAATGAAGGATATTAACTCATCTGTAACATCCATGACAAAACATTTGTAACATCTGTGATATGGAAGAAGCAGCTATTAACACTATGAGAATGAATCTCTTTTTGCTTCAGGCAGAGATCTGTGTTTCACACTTTTTTTTAATAAGGTGTGAAGTGAGTTCACAAATTTTGTAACATCCGTGACGGAACCTTTTTTTTATTTTTCTGTAATAAAAATACATTTTATTCGAACAACTTTTTTCTGTAAAATGATACTGAGCTTCTATATCAATACTTACTTACTGCCTTTTAAGGAACCCGGAGGTTCATTGCCGCCATTACATAAGCCCGCCATTGGTCCCTACCCTGAGCAAGATTAATCCAGTCTCTACCATCATATCCCACCTCCCTCAAATCCATTTTAATATTATCTTTCCATCTACGTCTCGGCCTCCCCAAAGGTCTTTTTCCCTCCGACTTACCAACTAACACTATATATGCATTTCTGGATTCGCCCACATGTGCTACATGCACTGCCCATCTCAGACGTCTGGATTTAATGTTCATAATTATGTCAGGTGAAGAATACAATGCGTGCAGTTCTGCGTTGTGTAACTTTCTCCATTCTCCTGTAACTTCATCCCTCTTAGCCCCAAATATTTTCCTAAGAACCTTATTCTCAAACACCCTTAATCTCTGTCCCTCTCTTAAAGTGAGAGTCCAAGTTTCACAACCATACAGAACAACCAGTAATATAACTGTTTTATAAATTCTAACTCTGAGATTTTTTTTCAGCAGAATGGATGATAAAAGCTTCTCAACGAATAATAACAGGCATTTCCCATATTTATTCTGCGTTTAATTTCCTCCCGAGTATCATTTATATTTGTTACTGTTGCTCCAAGATATTAAAATTTTTCCACCTCTTCGAAGGATAAATCTTCTATATCAGTTCTAATAATAAAAGTAGACGAAAGTTATTTCATTTTTAATGTACCTTTAGAATTTGAAAATAGTACAAATATAACATTCGTGACAAGTGGAGTGGCTGCAAACAAAATATATTATCTATTTCTCAATCAAGTCGAAATTTAAAACCCTGGAGATAATAAAATGCGTCTTACGAGTGAATGAAGTGCATGCGGATTAACCCCACCCTTCACGTGTAATCCAGCCACTGCATCAAGAAGAGAAACCGACCTAGACACAGATACAGATAGGCAGACAAACATATATGGACAGAGCTCAAGAAAGATAATACAAGCAATGAATAAATACGTATTCGTTTAATATTATAATGTGGAATGTTCAAGTAGCAAGCACCGTTTTAAAATTCTCCTGCTTTTGTTGTTTTTTTATAAAATAAAAATTTTAAGACCTACAAAATGAAAGAATGTCGAGATAATTTTACCATCTATATAGAGACATATGCCAATGTTACTCTCACACCGTAATGAAGGCAGTACACAAGAGTAACGTCTCCAATTATTGTTTGATGGTACAGGTTGGGGAAGGTTAGGGGTTTTTAGAGTACGCAATTTTGTGTCGAATATTTCCTCTCCTTTTTTCCTACAACACATATTATCAAAAAGGGAGGAGAAGTGGGGTTTGGAATTACTGAGAGAGAAAGAAAAAAATAGTGGGGTGTCTCTGAAGATAGAGAAAGAGACGGGCACATGATTTAGATGAACAACCGTAATCAATGAAAACAGTCACATGTTATGCGGGCAGTTAACATAGATGTAATGCAGCTTAGTGTTAAGTATCGCGCTGTAGCCAGAATACAATTTAAACTAGTCGTAGTGTGTATGGACGAGCCAACGGGAGCTTTGGAAATAGACGCTACAGAAGTGAAATGATGGCAGAGAAAGAGAGGGAACAGGGGGGAGAGTAAATTGGTGTTACAGTACTTTTCATGATCATCATCATCAGCGGCAGACACACATACACACAAACCGTCTGCATTCAGTGACATTTGAACGCTAGCGTTGACTTGTTCCAATTGTCCCTCCAATGTGACTACAAAACGTTGTGTTGTGAATTGCGTATAAGCTTACCAGTTCCCTCGTGCTGTGTGCCACATGTAGTGAATGTGTACGTCTATTGCAAATTGTTTATGTTACGCCGGTATCTAAAAAGACGACATTTTGTGATCAAGTATTTGTGGCTATCAAGAGAGAAAAAAAAGTGTAGCTTAAGGGAATTTTGTTTCGTGAAGTTTGTAATCATGGTGGACTTTAATAGATTTTACAATGTGTGGGGTTTCAGTTTTTACGTATAGAAACTACTTTGCAATTTAATAACATTTTATATCTACTCTTACAATTTTTATTATTCCGAAAATATTATTTTAAATAATTATGCTTCACGTTTTCCGTCTTCAGATTCCATTTTACAATAAAATAACCTTATTTTGAATGTTTTATAAAACATATGCCATACCGCTCAAAGGCAATCCTAGCAACATTTAAAAATAAACTTGTGATCAGAAACTTTTCTGAAAAACATATTCCTAGTGTATAACATTCTTTTCAAAATATATAGCAAATATGATACAACTCTATTATTTATTATGGAGTTTAAAAATTATACCAGAAATATTTTTAAAAAATATGCCTTGAATTTTGAATTAAGTAATTACAACAGAAATGCGAATACCGGTAGCTATTTTGTATGGGAACAAATTGTTCTAAAGTCGAATTAAATTACTAACACTAACAGTTTCTCAGAAATTTAAATTGTCATAATATTTTAACGTAAATGTATAATTTACATTACGTTTATAAAACCATCAATTGTTAAAATTATTTGGATATATTATAGTAATGAAGTCCTCTAGAATCATAACTCACAATATCCTAAAACTTGTATTTTGGCAATTAAGCAAAAACTTACAACTCACTAATTACCATTTGGCAGTAATTATTTTAAACATGCCGTCTATTATGATTCTAAATATTAATAACTGTTTCTAAGTAAAATCGTTTGTCTTATATAAGTTTATGAATTATTAAATAATAAGTAATTTTTTTGGATATTGTGAGTTGTGACTCTAAAGACCTCAAAATCCTGAATAATAATAATAATAATAATAATAGTAATAATAATAATAATAATAATAATAATAATAATAATAATAATAAATTTAGTGTTCTGCCCAAGAGCAGGTCTTTCACTGCAAACCCAGCTTTCTCAAATCTTTCCTATTTTCTGCCTTTCTCTTTGTTTCCTCATATGATCCATATATCTTAATGTCGTCTACCATTTGATATCTTCTTCTACCCCGAACTCTTTTCCCGTTCACCATTCCTTCCAGTGTATCCTTCAGTAGGCAGTTTCTTCTCAGCCAATGATCCAAGTAATTCCTTTTCCCCTTCCTCATCAAATAATAATAATAATAATAATAATAATAATAATATTAATAATAATAATAATCACTCATTTAGTGTTCTGCCCAAGGGCAGGTTTTTCACTTTACACCCACCTTTCTCCAATCTTTCCTATTTTCTGTCTTCCTCTTTATTTCCGCATATGATCCATATATCTTAATATCGTTTATTATCTGATAGCTTCTTCTACCCCAAACTCTTCTTCCATTCACCATTCTTTCCAGTGTATCCTTCAGTAGGCAGTTTCTTCTCAGCCAGTGACCCAACCAATTCCTTTTCCTCTCTCTAATCAAATAATAATAATAATAATCATAATCATAATAATAATAATAATAATTGCCAATATGCTTATTCAGTGTCTTAATATAAATAAAAACTCGCTCACATACCTTCAACTTCAACTCCTGAGGAACGGAAATTCTTATGTGCAAAAATTAATTAATTCCACTCAACAATAGTAGGCCTATACATTCTAATACATAACAACTTTAGCATAAACAGTCAAAGGCACGATAACTTCTTACTCAATAATAATAAATATAGAATGCAACATGTTGTTAGGTAAGCAAAATGGGTTAAATGATTCCAAAAGCGGCGATTGGAAAACAACGTGTTGTTAGTTTTATACTTATTGGGGTTAAGTATTTCCTTAAATTCAACAAATATGAAATTGGTTAACAAGGCAAAATTATTAAATTTATTTTATACTGTGGTGTTTCCATAAATTTGAATCCCTTTTATGATATATAATATCAGTTAATTTTATATATTGCTTTCTAATTTAGATAAATTGAATCCATTGAAATAAATGTTTTGGTAATTTCATATCTTGAAGATTTGTAGGAATGATAACACAAGCACACAAGTTCATGTAAATAAATTTTTATTAAATTTTCAATAATATTACATATAATTTATTAAAGTACATTAAATTAAACTACAGAGTTTCTGAGTCTTACAGAGTACAATTATTGCCCTGTTATTGCCAAAGTTCTTAGCTATAAAAGCTTCATATTAGGAATTTAGTGAGTAATTGTATTTTATCTGATCTTAGCTATACATATCATAAAAATATGTGTATATGTTCTATCTAAACGGATAATAAAATTAGTATAATATACAATTGGTCTATTCATCACTCGATCACATACTTTGACATTGCAAACATTTGTGCAACACGGACACGTAAATAACAGTAAAACAGTGCTAACGAATATACAGCTCAAAATATGTAAACTATTCTGTTTGCAAATTCAATCAATTGCTACATCTATTTCCTTAATTATTCAAAGGAATTATCTTACAAATCGCATAAAAGAACGACATTTTGAATAATAAAATTTGTTTAAGATATTGCAATTATCACTTAAATGGGAGTTTATTTATTCAAAGTTCGTGTTTATGCTCATTCATTTGAACAAAATTAATTAAATAAATCGTTAAATTTAAAAATAACAGTTAGTACTATTAGTTGTATTATTAACATTCATTATATATTATTATTGTTATTATTATTACTATTATTATTATTATTATTATTATTATTATTATTATTATTTGTCTCATTGCTACATTTCAAAGAGATAAATAATTCGACGGTGTTTGGGTAAATGGGGATGTGTTCAAGTTCAAGGGGAATACGCAAGTTATATTCTACAAGTGGGTGTGCAAAAAACAAAATAACACTAACATTTCATGTGTTTTATTTGTGTAGAAAACTACTGTATTTGCAATAAGAGTCCGATGTTTAATTTTCATTTAACTCAAAATTCATTATCTCCCTTTACCCAAACATTATCGAATTATTTCCATTGTTATTAACATTATCCCGGCCATTATTTAAACAGATATTTTCAGTTATGCAATGTTTAAAATCGAAAAGATCTACTGTATTTTATGTCTCGATTTTGGAAAATATTTGAACTAAAATAGGTGTTGAAATTTTATTTAGTTTTACTATGATGTGTGCATGATTTTTACATCTGAAGAGGAACTATTAGGCCTAAATTCTAAAGTCGTATTGTCACGGTTTGAATACCAGTTTATACAGAGCAAAAATTATATTCATTTAATTTGAAAAGTAGTAATTATAAGTTCGCATTTTGCACGGTTCTTTCATTATAGTGTCCTTTTAAGAGACAAACAATTCCAGAATTTTTAGTAGTTGTCTTGTGTAATATATCTCAGCATAATTCTATGAATTCTGTTTTTGAGTGGCGCAGTTTAGCCTCAATTACGTTTAGTTTCATTCTACTCTGTTCCTAATCTCTATTTAAAATTGTCCACTAATACAGTCATTAACGCCTCATTTATTAATTTAACTGTAGCGTTATGCAGTAAAGGAATACTACACTTTTCACAACGAGTTATCCAATATCAGTAACGTGCTTCTATGCGTCGTAGATATTGAATTTACCCACAATTCTGCAAGAACATAAAAAAGATAAAAAAACTCAGTATGATTATAGTATCGGTGTACTTCTTATTTAGATGTATCACGCTATTCAAATGGTTCTACAAACCAGCTGACATTTATCATTCAAGGTCTGTATTAAAAGATAAAATAGACGTAGGTTGAAGCGCATATGATTTGTATCAGTGTAGTTCAAACAAAATATACTTTAAAGTTTTGTGGTAGCAACTTTCTAAGAAGGTAATTCATAAACTAGCAAGTGTCATTCTACATGTGAAATTAATTTATGTACAAGTGTATAAAACATGAAGTTCAAACAAATTACTGAATTCATGACACTCAAATTCTGCAGCCTTTCATTAGTTAGGATCTAATTTATTTGCAGATCGTAGCCATTTTCTTTCTTTGTTAAAAATTGCGAGTGTTATCTCTACCATACATAGGCTATAGTTATTTTATTGTTAACAATTTTCTTTGTTATTACAATTATTAAGAACTATTTCAGAATCATGTACATAATTAATTTTTATTTCAGGTTTCAGAGTAAAATTCACGAAAAAAATTACAATATTACAAAGCATGAACTTATAAATCCAACTTATATACGTTAATTTTACTACAGAAAAAAGTATTAAAAATTTGTTTAAAAAAGAAGAGAGATTACTCAACTGAATTGTTGTTTAAACATTTCAAAGTTTTCAACATTAAAAAAATTTATTATTTTATTTTATTAAAATGTTTTCACAGAAATCTTAATAGTAACTTTGAAAGGTATATAGTACATATATATAGAACTAAAAATATGAATTCTCAGCGTTTGTCGGAACGTAAATGTAAAACCAATGCAGCTTTTTATCATAGCAAGAGTCACGATCCCAGATTATTAAACAAATTTTATTCTAATATTATTTTAACCACGAATCCTCTCGAAATTAATAAAAAAATGGTACCGGTATTGGATTTATAGTTTGGGTTTAAACATATTAAAAACTTCTAAATCTGTATCCACTCTCAATTTTAATTTTATTTTTGTTTGTATTGGAATCCCCTCCTGAGCATGAGTCTTACTCATTCAGGAGTGGACTAGTTTGTCTTACATTGTATTTATTAACTTGTATTCATTTCAAACTTACTAGCAATAAAATAAATAAATAAGTTAATAAATAAATAAAGTAAATAAATAAATAAATAAAAATAAATAAATAAATGACTATATTTTCAGATGCAAAAATTTTGTACACTAAAAGCAATCATTATCGATCCGACTATCAAGAGAGATTTAGAACAGGCTCATGAAGTGGATAAAGAGAAGAAGTCAATGTATGAGCCCTGCATCCCTTATCTGGCATTGAAGTATAATCTTTTAGAAGGCAATTGGTCAGTTATTGGCTTATTATTTGGTTGCAGAGGAGGAATTTCTAAATTATCATGGACATTTCTAAAAAAAGTGTTAAAGTTCCTCTCAACTGCTTGTGTGAAACTTCCGTTTCAATAATTAAAGGCTCTTTGAAGATTGTTCACCATCATTTATAGCCTATTTAAACCAACTCAACAATAACTGAATTATTTTCAGACTTTATAATCCCAGTCAAAATTATTTAGCACAAATCTATATTATTTAATTATATGTTATTTTTTTTAATTTCTTCCTTTTTAAATCACTTTGTAAATAGTTTTCTGTAATTCAGGATCCCTGTGGTCACCGATATTCTTCGGCTGATGTCATTGTGATTAAATATATTGTTCTATGGTCTATTTTAGTCTGTAGTATTTTAAAGTAAGAATCACCGAGCAAGAAATTTCTTTTACGAAGTCGGCATTAAATTTAGGAAAGGCTCACTTCTTTTTAAAAATGTCTCTTAACTATTCCTCTATAACGAAACTTATTATAACATTTTTATGGTTTAACCACTAATAGCGAAATTATGAAAGAATAATATTCAGACAATTATAGTAACATACTGAAATATGTAATTATTTTGACAAAAACTGTCGCCAAGTATCTTCGACACAATGAATAACATTTCATTAATAATTAGAAAATAATTGCAAGGAATTTTTAATAAAATTACAGAATTTAATCTCCTCTACGCATTTCAGATATAAAAGACACATTTTATGCAATGTTTTTCAAAGTAGATTCCATTGGTTTCAAATTAAATATTTCATCATATGTAACACATGTGAATATCATGTTGGAAATAACATATTATTTGTTTATTTTTATGTTTTCTGCTCTCTCTAATTCTACTGTTGCATCCACCCTTCTTTTACATTATTTTTTTCATTTTCTAGTCATTCCTTTCTCTTTACCTTCTCCTCCTTTTTTACTGGGACAAAAAGTCACATCCGCCAAGGTTTCAGAATTTGTATTCAATTTTCGTTAGGAATTTTTTGTTATTTCATCTTTGAATCAATCCTTTAGAAATTCAATTGGATTTCGGTACCTATGTATTCATGTTATTTCTCTATTTCAAAAATTTGTGTGCTATATTTGCCATATGTCATTTATTATTAATTATTTAATTTTATCATCATCTTCACGTAGCTTCCAAGGAGTTCCGGTCTCATATTAGACGTCGAGAAGTCTCTTGAGTATTCTTCCTGGGTTTCTTTTACTCGCCGGGAAATACTTTTTTTAATTGCAGGATATCTGTTGCGGGACATATTGTTTGCATGTTGTATCCACTTTGAATTATAATTTAAAATTTGTTCAAAGGCTGACGTCATTCCCAATTCTCCCAAAACTTCTATATTTATTTTGTAAACGTTCCATATACAACCTGCTGTTCTTAAATATTTCATTTCTGCGGCAGTTATTCTTGATTTATCTTTTGCCTTGATTGTCCAGTTTTCACAACTATGTAGTAAAGTCAGAAGAGCCAATACGTTATACGAGTAAAATCTTCCCCTGGTTTTAGTTAAAGTTTGTTTTGATTTAAACACATTTTTAATGACACCAGTAACCTTTATGAAATTAATTTAGGACTGATGTCAAATTCAGTTTTATATTAAACATTAGGCCTATTACTTAAATATTTGAACTGCTTTACCTGTTCGATAATTTGGTTATTTATGACAATTTTGCTTCTTATCGATGACTAACCTTTAAGTACCATTGACTTTGTTTTCGGTATACCTAGATATTGTTAAATTGTATTTTTTATTGGGTTATTTTACGACGCTGTATCAACATGTAGGTTATTTTGCGTCTGAATGATATGAAGGTGATAATGCCGGTGAAATGTGTCCGGGGTCCAGCACCGAAAGTTACCCAGCATTTGCTCGTATTGGGTTGAGGGAAAACCCCGGAAAAAACCTCAACCAGGTAACTTGCCCTGACCGGGATTCGAACCCGGGCCACCTGGTTTCGCGGCCAGACTCGCAGACCGTTACTCCATAGGTGTGGACGTTAAATTGTATTCTTGTATTATTTTGTAAGTGTATATGTTGCTTTTTGTGGGTAATCTTCTGAATTGGATATTACAACCTGGTCATCTTCAAATATGTTGATTATTGTATGAAATTGAAATTCCAATTATATTTTTCTTTTGCCGTTTTGCAATAATATCGTTTAGATATATATTGAATAACGCTGGTGATAATGAACATCTTTGACGTACTTCTTTATCTACCGTGAGATTCTCAGACAATTTTCAGTTATAAATTGATTCATTATTATCATTATTAAAATTTAGTTTAAATGTTTAATAACATATACCTCACATAACTGAAGTTTCATTACATTCTCTTTCAAATAAGCAGCATTTTCATACATAAGTATTAAGTCTCAAATTATTCCAATGCTTCTATATGCTAATTGTTTCCATTTGCTCCAATGACAAGAAATATCGCTATCTTACACAAATACCAGTATTAATATTATTCAGTTTTATCATTGTCACCACCCTCGTTGTATAGTTGTCTTAAAATATGAAGAATGTAGGCCTAATCACTTGTTTTTTTCTCATTGCATACCCTAAATTATTTTCGAAAAATTTGTGGTTTAAATATTGCGTGAAATATCCATCAGATTCTTTCTGGAAAAGTAAAGCGATCATATTTTCTACGAAACCTTTACTTTTCTACAACCGCAGAGTTAAACGTTAAGATAATTTTAGTCCTGGTATTGCTTTATTTTGCGAAAACATGTTTTGTCATCTTTCTTTATTAATTTACATTTAAGCCGCTATTTTAAATGAGATTCGTTGTAGAATTATCTCTATTTCATTACAACATAACTATTATTAAAAATATGGTTTCCAATACAACAAGCATTTGATGTTTGTTGAACTCCGAATTAATTTGACCGTGTTACTAACAATAACATAATCTACGGTCATTTGTAGAATTCTGTAATTATAACAATTTATACATCTTGATTACACAACTTTTAACACTGTATCACTTCGGATTATGTATGGTAAGACTTTCCTGTGTTAAATATCATCGTACCTTGTTTACATTTTTCGACCTATTTATGGGTCATCTTCAGAACTGGTCGTTGTTGGTCTTGGCGCCACTTGTTCTGTTTCCTGTGAGGGTGTGTTCCTGTGGTATGGTGTAGAGCCAAAGAGTGTGTGTGTTTTGAAGTTTTAGTTGTGTGTTGAGAATTTCGTTCGGGTGTGTTTTTGTGTGTCTGTATATTTCATATTGTTCTAGTGTGTTTAGTTTCTGGCTTTTTGGTTGGATGTGTAGTATTTCCATGACTGTGTTGATGTCTCTGTAGGTGTGGTTAGCATTTGTGATGTGTTCTGCATATGTGTAGGTATTCTGTAATTTTGTTATGGCTGTGATGTGATCTTTGTAACGTGTTTGAAACGATCTGCCTGTCTGTCCTATGTAGAAGTTGTTGCAGGTGTTACATTTGAGTTTGTATACGCCTGTGTGGTTGTATTTGTTTGTTTGTGTTGTTTGTGTGTTGAGATGTTTTCGTTGTACAAAAAAGTGAATACGTAAGTATTTACATTTGTTCTATTGCTGATATCTCTGACCACAATCTAAGTTTTAATGTGATGCTTTCATTTCAAGTCAACATTTTTTTTAATCTGTAAATAATATTTACCTATATCCTGCAAAACTTTTTGTTATAATTTAAACTGCGTACAGAAGTCTTTAATTCATCCATTGTTAAACATTTTATATAGGTCTATAGTAATAATAATTTTATTAAATTGTGTAATAAAGAAACTTGTTTCTTGTCATAATATCTGCTGTATAGATAAACCTATCCACTATGTGAATCAAATCAAATACTGCTGGATTTCGAAATTCATTTTCTTTCCCAGCAAATTTATATTAGAATATTTGCTGTGGAGACCTTCGGTCCTTGGAGTCATGACGCTAAAGTTTTGGTATCTCAAATCGGCCAAATTTTGATCTCCATTACTGGTGATCGTCGTTGCACTACTTATTTGCGTCAACGCATATGTATTGCTATTCAACGCGGAAATGCAATGAACGTTTTGGGTACTCTTCCCGAATCCAGCCATTTGGACGAAATCTTTCTCCTGTAAAATTTATTATTCTGTGTGTAAATATTTCTGTTTAGTTTTATATATATGTGATACATTGCGAGTGTATTAGTTCTGCTTGTCGGTATGAGATTATGTTCTAAATAAAACTAGGTAGATGTAGTTTTAGCGAATTTTTTGTTAATATTTTATTAATTCTTCGTATTCTTCTTTGTTATGGTTTCTTAATATATGTGATAATAACGTGAAGTATATTCAATTAATATAATTCTGTACCAAACAATGTTGAAAGGGTGCCATTTAATTGAAGGGTTCAGAGCCATATTGGGCCAAGCGCCATTTATTAAAAACGGAGAAAACAAGAGTTAAAATTAAGTGATTACCATAATTTAACGAAACATAATTATAGTAAGTAAGATAAAGTATGCACATTAAAATTAAATGATATGTCAATTTTCATTAAATTATGGTATTTACTTAACTTTAACCCTTGCTTTCTCCGTTTTTAATAAATGGCGCTTGGCCCGCTATGGTTCTGAATCCTTCAATTGTACAATAAACGTTTAAAGTTCTGCTAGGTTATTTTATGGAATATTTAAATGAGTTCTGCTTATAGGTGTATTAACTGTCAATTGGCAATTTCACAATGAATTCTCATTTCAATATTCTTTAGTATAACGACATCCAACTAGTTATTTTTCATTCAACGCCAGTATATAGTGAATTCTTACATCCATTAAATCAGTTTATCGTGTTCTTCACGGATTTGCAATGTCGAAAGCGGTTACGTAAGTAGATTGAAAATTTATGGAGGTAATGGTCATAAAGAATAGATTCAAGTTCAATATTTCATTGCGGTCTGGTGCTCAAGATCGTTGCCGAAGCGTTTCGATTCAGCGACGATGCAATTCATTGTGGGAATCACAAAACCTTTCATTTTCTGCAATCGCTGATGCAATCGATAAAAGATGTTTGTTTCGATTTTACTCAATGCTCTATGTACGCCTATCACTGTTATTCAATAGACATGATGTAACACAGTGTTCATTTAACTGAAAAATTGTCATTTTACAGCAGTTACACTTTTGTACTGATAATAATAATAATAATAATAATAATAATAATAATAATAATAATGATAATAATGATGATAATAATAATAATAATAATAATAATAATAATAATAATAATAATAATAATTCTTTATTTATACTGGCAGAGTTAAGGCCATACTGCTTTCTCTTACACTCTACCAGGTAACAAAGTATACAAGCAGTTAAAATTTAACAAAAAGTTAAAGAACAGAATACTAACATAGATTATTACAAAAAAAAATAATAATAGCATAATAAAATCGACACTAAACAACATGAAAATAATACCATAATAGAAAAAAAGAAAGTAAAATATATTGGAATATAGTGAAAGCAACTCATTTAGTACAAATAGTTAATATAGAAAAACGTAAGAAAAAATATATCAAAATGGAATGTAATAAAATAATAATAAAAAAAGAAAAGAAATACGAAAATTAAATAAAATTCACGATAAAAAGGCTATGATAATAAATTCATCGGCTGATAAAGAGAACAAAAAGGGGAAAGGAAGGAAAAAATAAATATATAGCCTATATTTTTACAAAACTATGGCAGAGAAAAGGGCTTATAACTGAAAGGAATCTAATTCAAAAAGTGCAATTTTAATTTATTTTTGAAACTAGACAATTTCCGACAGTCTCTGAGATGTTGTGGTAGAGAGTTCCAGAGATGAGCTGCAGAGACGGTAAAAGATAGAAGAGTAGGAGGATGTTATGTGTTTAGGAGTGGAGAGTGTGATATGGTGTTGTGAGCGAGTATCTATTTCGTGATATGAGGACAAATGTTGAAAACGAGAAGCTAGGTAGCTAGGGTTTAGAGGTTTGAAGAATATTGAAGAGTAAAGTGAGAGAGTGAATAGTTCTTCGCTCTTTGAGACGGGCCCAGGACAGCATATTTAGTGAAGGTGTGATACGGTCAGATTTAAGGACGTTGCAAATAAATCGAACACATGCATTATGAACACGCTGTAGTCTGTCTGTCAGTCTCATGTTAAGGTCAGTGTAGAGAGTGTCACAGTAATCAAATGAGTCATCAAGAGGGACTGCACTAAATTCTTCTTGAGAAGCAACGGAAGGAAATTTCGAATTCGTTTTAGGGTGTGAATTTTTATAAAAATTATTTTACATATGTGTGTGATTTGAGTATTCCAACTTAAGTTTTTGTCCATATAAATTCCTAGATTTTTTACTCTATCACTGTAAGGGATAATAGTTTCACTCATTTTAACAGGAGATGTCACCTGTGTTTAATTTACTTAAAAGTCATTGATGTCCCATTATAATTGCCTGTGATTTCTCTGAGTTCAATTTCAGTCAAAACTGTTGTAGATGATACAGAAAACCTTCATCGGTACGTTGCTTTATAGAAAGATGAAATATAAACTTGTGTAACTGGAAAATGTTGATATTTCTTGAGAAATGAGTTCTAATGTGGCCATTTTTATAATATGTAATGAAATCGAATGAAGCAGGATTTGAACGTAGGTAACTATTCAAATAAAAACTGACATACGATTATTATGTTGTATTGTTTTAGTATAATTTGTAATCACATTTGTCGTTAATTGGATAAACATTAAGACAGAGTGACAGGTCTTAATACCACCTAGAACACTAACTTCTTAATTTCATAATCGGGGTAAAGTTCTGTGTTGTTCCAATTGGAGACCAGAAGATGTGTTGACCCCACGTCTTCAAGGGAATATCAGATATGTTTGTGTTAATGCCGAATTCATAATTGTCAAACTACAGACTAAAGGTGCGCATCATACGGTATGAAAAATTTGTTAAATAAATCAATTATAACAATTGCTATTATCATTATAATATAAATGAATGAAAAATGGATTAATATAGGCCTATATGTGTATAAAAATTGGCTGTATTATATGTAAGATAATAATAATAATAATATTAAAATAATAATAACAATAATAATAATACTTACTTACTTACTAATAATAATAATAATAATAATAATAATAACAATAATAATAATAATAATCTGCTGCTTGTCTATGCGGATGACGTGAATATGTTAGGAGAAAATCCACAAACGATTAGGGAAAATACGGAAATTTTACTTGAAGCAAGTAAAGAGATAGGTTTGGAAGTAAATCCCGGAAAGACAAAGTATATGATTATGTCTCGTGACGAGAATATTGTACGAAATGGAAGTATAAAAATTGGAAATTTATCCTCTGAAGAGGTGGAAAACTTCAAAAACCTGGGAGCAACAGTAACAAATATAAATGATACTCTGGAGGAAATTAAACACAGAATAAATATGGGAAATGCCTGTTATTATTCGGTTGAAAAGCTTTTATCATCCAGTCTGCTGTCAAAAATTCTGAAAGTCAGAATTAATAAAACAGTTATATTACCGGTTGTTCTTTATGGTTGTGAAACTTGGACTCTCACTTTGGAGAGAGGAACATAGGTTAAGGATGTTCGAGAATAAGGTGCTTAGGAAAATATTTGGGGCTAAGAGGGATGAAGTTACAGGAGAATGGAGAAAGCTACACAGCACAGAACTGCACGCATTGTATTCTTCACCTGACATAATTAGGAACATTAAATACATATGTTTGAGATGGGCGAATCCAGAAATGCATATAGAGTGTTAGTTGGGAGGCCGGAGGGAAAAAGACCTTTGGAGAGGCCGAGACGTAGATGGGAAGATAATATTAAAATGGATTTGAGGGAGGTGGGATATGATGGTAGAGACTGGATTAATTGCTCAGGATAGGGACCTATGGCGGGCTTATGTGAGGGCGGCAATGAACCTCCGGGTTCCTTAAAAGCCAGTAAGTAAGTAATAATAATCTAATCATACCACATACTCAAAGACGGAATGGCTAGAGTGCTTTGCAAATAATCAATAAATACATTTAATAGTAATAAACCATCACTTACAGGCAACCGTTGTAGGAATATAAAATGGTGAAGTTAATGTCACTTTTCATGCTGATATATATTTTCTTCCGCTTAGTATCAAGTGGTAGAGTTTCCGAATATCAATATAGCGGATCAGCATTCCGATTCCTTGAAGAGGTTAATATTAATGCCTTAAACTAGCTTACACAAAATTGTGTGATGTTTTTTTCTAAGATTTTACAACTCTACACTGCACTATCACTGTAAACTCGAGCAACACATCGCCTTTAAGCGACACGAGATTCACTAAAATGAATGTGAATCGAGATGCTCCAGAATCATCTGCTACTATTATGCGGAGTGGGGTCCCTTTCAGCTGAAAGCATTTTTCTGCGTACCGCAATGTGAGGAAGACGTCAAGTGTTCGTTGCTAGGAAACGCACATCTGTCGCGACAACTGAAGTCGTAGGCCTATATTCAGTTGTTCAGAACATTGCAAGCTACGAAAATACGAGTTACATGTTAGATTTTTATGTTTTTACTCATTTGTGACGTCAACTTTCTTAAGAAGTCAAAGATGATTTTTGTCTCTAAGGTAATTTTATTTCAACAAACATATCAATATCAACATTTTTAAGCCTAACCAACTTGAATGTGACAGATGTAAAGTGTTCAATCTTTATGATTTTATTTATTACTGATGTGAAATATCTTAAGAAGTTTAAGCAGATTTTTAGTCTAAGGTAATTCAATTTAAAAAGTATTATCAATGTATAATTTTAAGCTTAACTAACTTCAAACCGCATGCAAGGCGAAATATGATATAAAATGTCAAACATTTATAATGATATTCAATAATTATTTCTGATGTCACATTTTAAAAGAAGTAATTACATTTCCATTTAATATCATGAATGTCTAAGTTTTTAAGCCTGGCCAATTTCAAACCGCATGCAAGTGAAACAGATGAAAAACGTTGAACTTTTATCATTTTAATTAATATTTCTTAAGAATATAAGGAAAATTTTTTACTCTAAGGTAATTAAATTTGAATTCAATATTTTTAATGTCAAAGTTTTTACGCCTAACCAATCTCAAACCGGTAGCAAAATGTGACAGACAAAAAATGTAAAATTTTTATCATTGTACTTATTTCTGTTGTCAACTTTCTTAATCTAAGAAGTCAAAGAAGATCTTTCTCTCTAAGGTAATTAAATTTCAACAAGATGTGTTATCAATATCAAAATTTTTAAGCCTATCAATTTCAAACCACATGCAAAGTGTGACAAATGAAAAATGTAAACATAAATGAATTCATATCATTGCTAATAGATTTCTAGAGAAGGACATCCACTATATATATATATATATATATATATATATATATATATATAGTGGATATAAATAAATGAGCTTCATGAACTGAAACATAACTATATATATATATATATACATAGTGGATATAAATAAATGAGCTTCATGAACGTGAAACATAACTATATATATATATATATATTTATTTATATCCACTATATATATATATATATATATATATATAGTGGATATAAATAAATGAGCTTCACGAACGTGAAACATATATATATATATATATAGTGGATATAAATAAATAAGCTTCACGAACGTGAAACATAACTATATATATATATATATATATATATATATATATATATAGTGGATATAAATAAATGAGCTTCACGAACGTGAAACATAACTATATATATAGTGGATATAAATAAATGAGCTTCACGAACGTGAAACATAACTATATATATATAGTGGATATAAATAAATGAGCTTCACGAACGTGAAACATAACTATATATATATATATATATATATATATATATATATAGTGGATATAAATAAATGAGGTTCACGAACGTGAAACATAACTATATATATAGTAGATATAAATAAATGAGCTTCACGAACGTGAAACATAACTATATATATATATATAGTGGATATAAATAAATAAGCTTCACGAACGTGAAACATAACTATATATATAGTGGATATAAATAAATGAGCTTCACGAACGTGAAACATAACTATATATATATAGTGGATATAAATAAATGAGGTTCACGAACGTGAAACATAACTATATATATAGTAGATATAAATAAATGAGCTTCACGAACGTGAAACATAACTATATATATAGTAGATATAAATAAATGAGCTTCACGAACGTGAAACATAACTATATATATGTATATATTTATTTATAGTGGATATAAATAAATGAGCTTCACGAACGTGAAACATAACTATATATATAGTGGATATAAATAAATGAGCTTCACGAACGTGAAACATAACTATATATATAGTGGATATAAATAAATGAGCTTCACGAACGTGAAACATAACTATATATATATATAGTGGATATAAATAAATAAGCTTCACGAACGTGAAACATAACTATATATATATAGTGGATATAAATAAATGAGCTTCACGAACGTGAAACATAACTATATATATATATATATATATATATATATATAGTGGATATAAATTAATGAGCTTCAGGAACGTGAAACATAATTGCACATTACATGCTTTACGCGTTTCGAATTAATTCAATCCCTTTATAATGTTGCGAATATTATCATTTTTACTGTAGTTTTTTTTCTTGAAATTACATTGAAAATACGTACTTCAACATAATAATTTAATATGCACACAAACGAAACAATGTATTTTTGTTTAATGGTTTTCACACAAAATGTTTTCTCTTTGAGTTAAATACTAAGATATTTGATTTAATTAAATAATTTATTGTTTAATATAGCCTATAATATATTTTTTCACAAAATTAATAAAATAATTATACATTGTCGTCATTTGTAATATTACTTCGTACCGTGTAACACAAAAGGTACTTTCCAACAGAGAGGAAAAGACCATTTTGAAATGTACAGCACAACAGTGCAACATTATTACATTACATGACGTGACTATGTTTGCAAGTAAAGATTACTGTTTCTGTGCAAATGAATAGGCTAGTGCACTACGGCGAATGTTCAAGGTATGTTCCATTTACTTGAAGACAGTGCCTTACTCGATCCTGACATTCCCCTTTCTCTCTTACAAAATCGTAAAATAAAATGGAATCCCGGAATTTTCTAGGAAAGAGGAAACGACTTGGAGTACACAACACTTTGGCAGATATTTAATATTGCTGCATAATAGTGAAAATTTGGCCCTTTTAGAAGAGAGATAAATTTTATCACAACAGAAATGGGAATAACAGCTGGATATGCTTTATTAGACGACTGAAAAAACGGCGAATTCGAAAAAAATTAGAAGGTCTAATAAATACAATACAATTTGGATGTAACAAGTTACAAGAATGAATTAATAAGGATCATATCCAAACTCTTTGAAATACCAGCCCCCGAAAAGAAGAAGAAAAAGAAAAAGTGGAAGAAGAAAAAGCCCTCTATGTCACCAGTAACTCATTCTGACAATCAGAAAAAAAAACTCCAGGCATTGATTGGAATAATTGTAGTGGATAAGCTTGGAGAATGAAGGTCTTATCTGGAGGTTTTACGTTTCCCTGAGCTAAAAAATAATTAATTGTTTGTATCAACGCTTTCCACTTCAGTTTACTCTCCTCATTTCATAGGCCTATCGTAAAAATATTGGGTTATAGGGTAGATTCAGTGCTACTTCAGATATATTTTTGCCCTGCACCGGTGCTAGTCGGAGATGTCCAGTTATTATTTCACTCTGGCATAAGAGAGGGTTCCTTCCGCAAATTGGCGGAAGCCGTTTTGGCGAGACTTCCTACAACAGGAGAGATTGTCGTGGTGCCAGGTTGAGAACTGGAAAGTTAATGACACTTACAGGCGAAGGAAAATAGCCTTTACTCGTCAGTGTCTTGTGTTGTTATAGGAGGAGTGAAACTAAGTATAAAACGAATATCCAAGATGAACTTAACCAATCTCAAAATATAATGTAAAAAATAAACGAACACGTATTCGAAACAATTCCAAAATAAAACCACATAAATTAATACGCTAAATTTATACCAAATCTAAGAAAACCAAACCTGAAACAAAAATGAAACTAAATCTAAAATGAAAACAAAATCATATTAAACCAAAAATGAAAATGAGATGTGAAATACAAACCTTAAAGCTAACTCAACTAAGGTCGAAATATACGAGTAATTAAAACACTAAATAAACTAAGTAAAATTGAACATAATTCCTCGAAATAAAATACAAAATCAAAAGCGATCCATATGAAAACTAAATAAAAACAAAATATATATGTTTAGTTCATTATTTCATGATGGTATATAAACTATTATACTATTTACAATCAATGGAATTGGTGATAAGAAAATTATATTTGGAGAGGTGAGTCCGAGAATTCGTCATGTCATTCATAAAATTTGCCATACAGTTCAATGAAACCTCGAAAAAAACCCAACTAGGTAATCGGTCCATGCGAGAATCGAAGTCATACTCGAGCGCAGTTCCAGATCAATAGGCAAATGGGCTTAATATCTCAGATACGCCGATGGCTGACAATGTGTCAGAAAAATCAGACGCACCTAATAACATGTTAAACTAAACCAACAGAATACACAGCTCAAAATAAAATCTGAAATAAACTTCAGTGAAATTAAAAAACAAGCATGTAATCGACACTAACTTGAATGAAACCCAAAAAAAAATTTATAAACGTAAAATAAAAATATAATTAAATCTAAAGTAAAAATTGTGCAAAAATGAAGCACAAACATAAATCATGATATGCAAATATAGAGTAGAACTAAAACGCTAGTTGACCTTGCAGAATCCATAAATACAAAACAGAGCTGAAATGTAAACAAAACAAAAACAAAGATCAATATTAGAAACAAAACGTAAAATAGAACTGACAAGACTGGAAATAAAATCGAAGGGCTAAAGCATTCAAGCTAATTTGTAAACAAAACAGAACTTTCAATTAATTAGAAATAATTTAAGCATAAAAAGGAACACATTATTATTATTATTATTATTATTATTATTATTATTATTATTATTATTATTATTATTTAATATTATTGGGATAGGTTTGAAAGTAAAACCCGAAAAGACAAAGTATATAATTAATTCTCGTGACCAGAACATAGTACGAAATGGAAATATAAAAATTGGAAATTTATCCTTTGAAAAGGTGTAAAAGTTCAAATATCTTGGAGCAACAGTAACAAATAAATTATAAATGATACTCGGGAGGAAATTAAACGCAGATTTAATATGAGAAATGGCTGTTATTATTCGGTTGAGAAGCTTTTATCATCCAGTCTGCTGTATAAAAATCTGAAAGTTAGAATTTATAAAACAGTTATATTATCGGTTATTCTTTATGGTTGTGAAACTTGGAGTCTCACTTTGAGAGAGGAACAGAGATTAAGGGTGTTTGAGAATAAGGTGCTTAGGAAAATATTTGGGGCTAAGAGGGGTGAAGTTACAGGAGAATGGAAAAAGTTATACAACGCAAAACTATACGCATTGTATTCTTCACCTGACATAAATAGGAACATTAAATCCAGACGTTTGAGATGGACAGAGCATGTAGCACGTATGGGCGAATTCTGAAGTGCATATAGATTGTTAGTTGGGATGCCGGAGGGAAAAAGACCTTTGGGAAGACCGAGACGTAGATGGGAAGATAATATTAAAATGGATTTGAGGGAGGTGGGATATGATGATAGAGAGTGGATTAATCTTGCACAGGATAGGCACCGATGGCGGGCTTATGTGAGGGTGGCAATGAACCTTTTATATTTCCATTTCGTACAATATTCTCGTCACGAGACATAATCATATACTTTGTCTTTTCGAGATTTACTTCCAAACCTATCTCTTTATTTGCTTAAAGTAAAATTCCCGTATTTTCCCTAATCGTTTGTGGATTTTCTCCTAATATATTCACGTCATCCGCATAGACAAGCAGCTGATGTAACCCGTTCAATTCCAAACCCTCTCTGTTATCCTGGTCTTTCCTAATGGCATACTCTAGAGCAGTAGTGTCAGGGTTGTAAGCTTCGAAACCGGTTGTGGTGCTAGAGACGTCCAGTCAGAGCGTGAACTTGCTTATGTCTGTGGAAGCACCGGAGCACGCAACGAGTTATAGTGGAGCGCTCCGCTCCGTTTAGGCTGTGTCTGACAACGCTGCTCTAGAGCAAAGTTAAAAAGTAAAGGTGACAGTGCATCTCCTTGCTTTAGCCCACATTGAATTGGAAACGCGTCTGACAGAAACTGACCTATACGAACTCTGCTGTACGTTTCATTGAGACACATTTTAATTAATCGAACTGGTTTCTTGGGAATACCAAATTCAATAAGAATATCATATAAAACTTTTCTCTTAACTGAGTCATATGCCTTTTTGAAATCTGTGAATAACTGATGCACTGTACCCTTATACTCCCATTTTTCCTCCTTTATCTGTGGAATACAAAATATCTGATCAGTAGTTGATCTATTACGCTTAAAAAGGCGCCAAACACGTGGTATCTTCATAAACATTTCACTCGACTATGCCAAACTTGTTTTCGTTAGTATAGTGCCGGTAGAGTAGAATAAAAATCAGTGGTGGGGGAAGGGGAGTGGTAGAGTTACTATCCCACTATGCAATCTTACTCTACTCTACCATGATCAAGTACTCTACTCTACCAATAACGTTTACTTGGTTGAGTTAAAAGGAAGTTAGTACTTGTCCAAGTTATTCTGCTGCTAACTCTATTAATGAAAACTAGACCTTATAGCGTGTTTTTCAAAACCGGATTTTGTTACCTACCGTAGCTCCCAAATCAAATTCATCACGATGCTGCGTGGACATTGGTCCCGTACACTGGTCACTGAGAAAATTATTTTCTTCCCTCATGAGGACTCGAACCAAAAAGTGAATTAATAATATGAAAAATACAAATTATACTGGACTCTGCGAATTCCTAAGTCAAATACAAAACAGATCATAAATACAGAACCAAACATCATTAAAAACTTGAAACTTCTATCAAATAAAAGCAAACCAAACACAAAATTAAAATTAAATCGAACTGTCAACCAACAACTTTGCATAAGTTTAGATACAGTCCTCTTTGAATTTAACCTGGAATGAAATATTCAATTGTGGAGTGATGAGCTGTTGTAAGTTCATCGAAATCCATTCAACTTCTTTTGTCATAACTATTTTTAAACTAGAATTGTACATGTCACTTCTCAGTTGGACACTGAGCTAACTTCAACGTACAAAAATTCCGTGCTCTGTTTACATTTCCAGTGGGCAAACAGAGTCAGTGAACTTGCACGAATAACTATGTTTGTTTTAGTTATCAAAGTCAATTACAAACGTTTTCTTCAGAGTAAAGAATCCCTATTTCTTATTCATCCACTGAATCAATACAAGAAGGATTTACATACCTGCTATGAGAGTTACAGGATCAATTCTTTATGATGTGACAAGCCTACCAGATTCATGTTATTTTTACATGAGTTCTTTATCCATTACATTGGTAATAGAGAAATCAAATAATGTTTACATGTGATACAATCTATCTGATCGCTTACTCTTATGTCTATTATAGCTTAAATAAAGTTATGGCTGTTCATATCCGCTTTGAAAGGATTTCTTGAAATTTGGATGCACATCAACAATGATAAAGAATAAAATATTCAGGGAAAATATACAAGAAATTGCTCTTACGGTGTAGAGTAGTACGACAATCATCAAGAGCCAAATAAAAGCAGATTTAATATAACACTAAAGAAGTTAGAACTTATAAAATAGTCTAGAAACTTTCCTTTATGGTTGTGTGATTTTCGAAACGGGGTAAGAGACTCCTAGTTTCTAAAAATCATTGAGAAACTGTTACAAAAATTTCGGCGATTAGGTAACCTTCTTTGAGAAAACATTGACGGTACATCCTCCTTGTTTCACTTGAATTACTACGACTTTCCCCATATATTAATCTTCTTCTTCTTCCTTTCAAGGATTGGGTTTTTGTCCCGTTTCGAAACTAAAGGAATATTTGTTCCGTCCATCTCTTCCTTGGACGGCCAACGTCTCGTCTGCCGGTAGGCTTATAAAAGTATGCTTGCCTCGGGAGACGTCCAGGGGACATTCTCTTGATATGGTTATACCATGTATTCTGATACTTCTGAATCTCTTCGACCATCCTTTCGCACTTCAGTTGTTTCCTTATATCTTCGCTTTTTAGTTTATCCTTCCGTGTTACACCAAGCACTGATCTCAGGAATCTCATCTCCGAAGTCTCGATCCGTCTCTTATCTTCCTCCCTCATAACCCAAGTTTCACTCCCGTATTATAGGGCGGGTTTTGAGATTACATTATACATCCTTAACTTTACTTCTGTTCTCATGTTTTTTCCTAGGTATCTCCGAATACAGCCATTTAGCTTATTATACTTTTGCACATTCTCCTCTAAATCTTTATTCATTTGGTATATAGATATAACATCCAAGGATTTAAAACTATTTACTTGTTCTATTATATTTCCATCTATTACCACTTTAACTCTTTTAATTGCCTTTCCCTGCATTGCCATTGCTTTGGTTTTGTTCTTGGAGATGTTCATGTTGTATTTTTTCAAAACTGTATTTAACTTTGTTATGTTTTCTTGTAGTCGTTCTTCAGAAACTGATAGTAGAACCTGGTCATCTGCAAACAGTATAGTGTTCATATATTTATCCTTTCCTACTCGTATATATTTTGGATTTATTGATTTCCATTCTTCTAGTATTCTGTTGATATATAAGTCAAACAGAAGTGGGGATAGTCCACAACCTTGTCTTAATCCAGTATGACTTTTAAGGGGGTACCTAGTACCTGTCTGTTCTCTTGATTAAAGACAATACTCGTGTTATCATAAAGAGATTTGACAGCATTTATTAAATTAGGTTCAATATTATATTCTTCTAGGATGTTCCAAAGCATTTTCCTATTCACTTTATCATACGCTTTTTCGTAGTCTATAAACAATAGATATAGTGGAAGGTTAAACTCTCTCCTCTTTTCCATTATTTGTTTAATAACGAAGACTGCATCTATACAGGACCTACCTTTGCGGAAACCGCATTGTTCTTCTTGTAAAATGTCTTCTGCAATCGGTTGTAATTTAGATTTTATTATTGTTGAGTATAATTTATATGCCGAATTTAGGAGAGAGATTCCTCTATAGTTCCCACAACTTTTCCTGTCTCCCTTTTATATATATATTAATTAATTTTGCGGTTTTCCAATCCTCAGGTATCTGTCCTAAACTCCATATGTCTTTAAAAAGTTGTATCATTCTCTTTTTTAGTTTTTCACTTCCATATTTAATTAGTTCCATATTTATTTAATCAATTCCTGGTGCTTTTCTATTCCTTGTTGATTTCAAAGCATTGTTTAAATCCTGCATATTTATTGCGTTGAATTCATTAACTCTCTTTGTATTACTATGGTAGTCTTCTTCTTGCTTTGTCAACATTTCCTCATAATAATTTCTCCAACAATTTTCTGTTATTACATCTATCTTTGATTTATCTCTATTTTCATCCTGTAGATGTTTAAAAACTTTGAAACTAAATCTTTGAGCTCCTGTTATGTTATGTACCAACCTTTTAACGAAAATTTCCCAACCTTCTTGTTGTGACTTTCTAGAAAGTCTTCACACTATTGCTCGATGTCTTTTATATTCGATGTATAAATTAATAACATATGACACTCCTAAACTGTAAATGACACTGTAAGTTGTTTATTGAACACCCTGTACTGAACTGTCATCCGCTCGGCAGTATGCCTATGGACAGGGAGCTTGAACTCAGCTGACTCGTACTTACGTCTGTGCAGAGTACTACCTGCTGAACGTTGCCACGTCTCTCACGCCAGAATATTAACAAATTTAAGCATGCATTTTATTTAATTTCACGAAAACGTAATAGAACATACAAATATTTATTTAAACTAATATTGACTCTTTTGCTAGATCCTACCTACTGATATAATTGTTTTCGTAATTTTACTAACGATATAATAATAATAATAATAATAATAATAATAATAATAATAATAATAATGTTTTATTTTCGCTGGCAGAGTTAAGGCCATAAGGCCTTCTCTTCCACTCAACCAGCCTTAATCAATACAATACATAAATATACGCAGTATAACGCAAATAAAATAAGAAAATAATTCTGTGTTCTGGGAAACCTATTAAGTTCTGACCCTATGTTGTAAGGACATTTCTTGATCCTATATACCGTCTCCGACGACTGTGAAAGGACGGCACTTACACCCCTTACACCCTGTATACAGGAGATATGGTATCTTCAGAAGTGTTCTTTATGGTGTGCCTGATTAGAATTTCGTTTTAGTTAAGCGAAGAGGATAAGGGTATCCGCTCGGATACTTACGAATACGAGTACTTTCGACGTAAATATGAATAAGACTTATTCGAAATGCGAGAAACCTATAATATAGGCGTAACTGCAAAGAAAGTTGGAAAGAACAGATAGTGCCATTGATTTATCTACTGCTACGATAAGAAGTATCCTACAAAACAAAATTTAAACGGATTCGAAACTTCTTATATATTACGCCTGTTTAAGAACAAAAACAACAAAAATGGTTACAGTTTTGTTTCAGAATCTTTAATAACTTTCTGAAAAACGCAAAAATATTAATGAAGTAGATAAAACACTCAGATTTTATGAAAGATATCGACCCTTAAACTGATGATTCCGAATTATCGTGGATATTAACGACGAATACATTTATAAATATCGGTGAGCTGTCTCATTTAAGGGAGTCGTGTGTGCCATTTTCTCGTTAGCTGAAGATATAAAATATTATACTGTATTAATTTATCATAAATCCTTTTTCTTCCTGCCTTTTATACATTACGTTTATATTCGTATTTCCTTAAAAATATAATAATCTACTTTTATCGTGATTATATAAAAGCAGACCACACAAAATTCTAAGTAGCTAATGTTAATCTATTTAGGATATTTAGGGTATTAGTTCTCTGGTCATGTAATTTATTTTTCCAAAGCAGCTGGAAAAGAAGCTACTCTTAAAAAAACCTTTCATAATAAAAATTCACATGATCTCTAACTCTTAAAAAACGCATGACACAAATAAGACCACGGAGACACACATCCACATCTAATAGGAGGAAATTACAAATAATAAAATTCTTTTGAGAAATACTTTTATATTATTTACACCGTGCGAACAATGTGAAAAAGTACGACAAATATTCAATTTTAAAGGGGTGTATCCTTCAGAAGGGAACTATCCTACAGGTTCTGGTGTAAATAAAAGAACAAAAATTAATTAATTAATTATTTAATTAATTAACTTATTTATTTATTTACTTATTTATTTATTTATATATTTATTTATACATATATATATATTTATTTATATATTTACTTATTTATTTATTTATTTTTCTAATAACTGTAACACAAGACATAAATATATATGTATATATGTACAGAAAAACTTTAGCTCGCCCCTGAAAGAGTAGAACTCGTGCTCAGGGGCGGATTCCTGAAAATTGAAAATATTAATTTTAAAATGAAGCACAATAATCCTTGTAGTTGCAATGGTGCACTTGAATCAGAGTCTGCAAGTGGCTTAAATTAATAGGAAAGAAATATCTAGAGCTTCGAAAAGAGACGAACACAGATTCACTTATTAAAATTTAGGCCTATGTTTAGAAACACTTCCATGCTAGTATTGGAGTCACTGCGAAAGATACTTTTGGATAATAACGTGGGATAATAGACAAGCTTATCCTATCAACTTTTAGAAAATTCGTTTGTTGGATAACCTTTTGAAACATCTTAATATTGTCCTGAAATCTGGACGAAAGTTAATGCATTAAGATTTATTAATTTTTTACTTATTGGCATTATTAGGACAAGTTACAAGCCAACGAGAAATTATTGAGACACGCGACACTAGTGTCAATAAATTTGTGAGTCGTAATATATCTCCACTGTATATTATATATATATATATATATATATATATATTACGACGCTTTATCAACTGCGATGACCATCTAGCGCAGGCCTGCACAAGATTTGCGCTCTCCGAGCCGGCTCACAGCTCATGAGCGGAATGCAGATATTACCTGCGCTCTGTATAAGGGTGGACTGGAAGAAGGGGTGATCTCGTACAAAATATACACAGAAGGAAGTACTATTACGAGTGCTTATGAAATGAATTCCCGTTCAGTGTTTGCAAAACTATCTTGGACTATTATTAATTAATAAAGAAATATTTATTTTACAGAAGTAATAGAAATTCTATAGCTACTTAAATGTACAATATCATTTTGTTATATTTTTATTTATCAGTACATCAAAACGAGGTTTTATGCTGTTGGCAGCTGAAAGGAACAGTAGCCTAATGATCGTAATGAAACATCAGTTACAGATGTTCGATGTCTGCCTTTATTAAAGTTGATTATAGAAAACAGTTGCTCACAAATATAAATGTTGAGCCAAACATAGCAATCATTTTCACAGCCAGCCGGTGTAGTCGTGGATATTATTTGTAATGTTTAGTCTTGTGAAACTCAACCAGGCTAGTAGTATTATTCAAACGATCTTCAGCACTTAGGTCACATTGAAGATCAACAAGTTCGAGCTGTAAATCGTTAAATGTTAAATGTTATGTTCCGTCTTTTAGATTCCTCCATACTGTACTGTAGCAGTAGGTAAGCAACGTGAAACAGTTACTGAGAATAGGCCTACACACTGCACTCCACTAAATAACTGAGTGGTCGTTTTCCTCTCCTCTATCTATAGCAAGTCTATTTCATTCTGACGTATCTTCTTCTCCGTTTCGGCGAGCGGTAAACACCGCTCTCTCGCTCCGAAGGAGCGCGCGCTTGAGCGCTGTTTGTGCAGGTCTGATCTAGTGTCTGAGTGGAATGTAGGTGATAATGTTAGCGAAATGATTCCGGAGTCCAACACCGAAAATCACCCAGCATTTCCCTTAATGAATTGAGGCAAAATCAATAGTAAAATCTCAACCAGATAACTTGTCTCAACTGGGATTTGAACCGAGTCCAGTTCGTTTCACATTCAGAATACTAACCATTACTCCACACCGGTGGACTCTCCACTGTACAGCTATCCACAAATTTCCCTTTATATTATAAAAGTTATCGTTTAACACTTTCTGGGAAATTAATGTAGGGACCCCAATGATACTTTATGTTAGGCCTATGCTGAACTGCAATGAAATTTCAAATTATAGAGAGAGGGTCAACAGAGATGTGCAGACGGCTGTCACACACTGATTCCGATCCCAGGCGGCAGACTTCTACGACAGGAATACAAAAGTTGATCCCACGGTATGACAAAAATGTCATATTTCAGATGGATAATACATTAGAAAATAGCTCAACAACTGCTGTATCTGTTCCAATAAATCTTTTCACAAAATTATGTTTTCTTTCTGTAAAGGGACCCAGGAAAACTTTCTGGAGGGCTCTCATAATTGCGTTCTAGTGGCCTAAAATTGTATAAGCACTTGTTTTGCCATTATTAACATGGTGAAAGAAAAAAATTAATTTTTTTATCTGCCTCCATGCAAATGTTTGCTTGTTAGTGCGCATAAAGTGAAGTGCTCAAGAATCAAAGCACCCGTCGCTGGATGGAAAAATTTATATATATTGAACGAGAATGAAAAGAAAGAAAATAAATTTGAAATCAATTCATTGTTCCTTGAAATTTTTAATTATGTAAATAGTGATATAGCCTATAAGCATATAAATATGAAAGATTTGTAATGAATATTAATAAAGAACTGAACTGAAAATGTGCCTAACACCAGGAAGACCTTGACAGTCACGAATACTGCTGTAACATATGTAGGACTCCCTTAATTCTATTTCGCGGGACAAATCAGACCTAATGCACCTTTTCTTCGAAATGCGGCTTCAAAGGCATTTGCAATGTAATTATCACTCCTATTTCCGGACGGGCAGATGGTCCGACGAAACCACAAATCTTACCTGACTTGCCTTCCTAGCTAGATATTTTGAAATACTCGTAGTTTATGTCGCACATCTCTATTTCTTGTCTTATACTTTAAATATAATAAGTTATTCATCCTAGTTTGTATGCAATATTCAGGATAAAATATATGTAATATTTAGGCCTACTTTTTCATCATACATTAATCCCAATAATTGGAAACGTTAATTTAGGTAAATTTTTGTTTGTGCGCGGTGCATATATATATATATATATATTCATTGTTCTGCCCAAGTTCAGGTCTTTCACTGCAAAGCCAGCTTTCTCTAATCTTTCCTATTTTCTGCCTTCCTTTTTGTCTAATTCAGTGTACTGAAAAAACTGACGCACCATTTTATTTTTATTTTTCTTATTAGCTTTCATTGCTTCTTTACTTGTAACTTTTTTTTATTCTGTAAACTGCCATTGTTTGTTTGTTTGTTTGTGTACTTGTTTACTTTTTTCTTATTCTGGTATCTTTCATCATCTATTTGTTCTTGTATTGTTTTGTATGCTTTGTCTAATGGCAGCCTCTAATTTGAGGAAGCTCTAGTAAATTATATATATATATATATATATATATATACACGATCTTGACTATTTGTAATTTTCTATTATATTTTATGTAATCTCTAATGTAACTTCTTTTGTGTTGTTTTGTAATCTATCACATAACTTTGTATTTCATGTATATTATTGAAACCTGATTGAGTGGAAGAGAAGGCTTTTTGGCCTTAACTCTGCAAGGCAAAATAAAACTACTGCTGCTGCTACTGCAACTATATATGTCTACTTTTATGGCAATAATTATAACAGGTATTACAATAATCTTAATCTATTTATAAATTTCATGCATTATGGATAAATGAGTCTGTAAAATAATATAGTTAGTAAGCCTAAGGTTTACATATTGTGAAATAGGCCTATACCGAAAATATAGGCTTTGTTACAATGTGATTATTGTGTATCTGACGTGGTGATTCTGAAAGTAAGTAAGGAGGAAAAATTAATAATATAGGCCTAATCTCATTTTATAATTTGTTGTATAAAGTAGATGACTACCATTTGAATGTTACGATCACTTGCAGAGAACTGAAACGGAAATATATTTAAAATTATTTTGTCATTACATCTTGGAGCTATAATATTACAAAGGACTAGAGGAAGACCGACAGCTAGATGGAAGGACGACATATAAAAGGCTGCTAGAAGTATTGGAGTCGGTAACTGGACTGGTGGAGAAAAAAACAAAGAGTGGCGAAGAATTCTTGAGACAGCCAGGTCTCTTGATGGGTTGTAGCGCTGCTGTTGCTGCTGCTGCTGCTGCTGATGATGATGATAATATTAGGATGAAGAACAATAAAATGTGGAACTGAACGGTTTACTGGAGCAAATTATTGTACGTTACGACGATAACGGCAATCATATTATACATAGGCCTATTTACCTTGGGAGAAAATACCACTATTGCACTTGATAAAGTGACTAGATGAAATTGTTTTTCACGCTTTTACCTCTGCGGTAGATCATGATGTCCGTACAAATCTCTAGTTTAAAAATTTAGGAATTGAAGCAGATCTCATATTACTAATAAGTTGATATTTCAGATTAAATAATGAAAAATTCTGAATAAGAAATAGTGAAATGATATTATAGGGCATATGTGTAATAACTTAGATCAAATTACAGTTCATTACAAGGGACTCAAACATAATCTATCGGACTCATTTACATACGCTTTCTAGATTTTATTTTATGACGGTTATGCAGCGATTAGTAGGCCTACTAGAGATTCGATAATGAAAAGAAACATTTTGCTGTTTAAGTAATTAATTTCTTACACTGTTCTGACATCATTCGAGTCGAATAGGGGGAAATGTTAACATTATTTGTTTATATTAGTTAATAAGAAAGTTTGTTGCTCTAGTGTAAGATTTCTGGTTAATTTCCGTAGGCATCTGGACTCAAATCTGCATTATTTTTAATTAATACTGATAATTTTCTTTGCACATTGATCTCGTGGTGTAAAAGAGTTTAAGAATAATCCAAGGAAAGAGGCTCTGGAAATCTTTAACGAAATGTTGAAAATACAAAATACATTGAATTTAAAATGCATTATTTTAAAGACAAATTGCAACGAATTAATCTAAATTTGATTTAGAATCTTGCGATACTGATATTTTAATATTGAAAGAATATTTACAGCATTTATAATTCTACCCATATTTTTTTTCTTTTCTTTTTAATTTTATGAAGTTTTGTTGCACACTCAAACTTGATAAATTAGTTTATTACTGATATAAATAAGAATCAATTGATATGTAATTTAATACTGCAGGATTCGTAACGATTATAATCTACATACTTTAATTATATATCATTTCATATTTCCCATAATTATTTTATAAAGATATAATAAAAATTTAATTGAAATTATCTATTTTGGTTTAAGTACATACATTTGATAGTTAGGTAACTGATATTTGACAAATAGGCATTTTCTAATATTCTCTTATCTACAGAAAAAGAAATTCGTTGGTTTTGTGATGTTTTTAGGGACATTTATACCACAGATGCATTGTTCAGATGAATTATTTTGGCAATGGGTAGGTCATCAAAATACAATACCAAACCATCTCTATTGTAAAAATAATACGAATAACATTATAACTTCTAACTTGTTAATGAGCGTTCCTCTTAAAATTTTTCGAACCAGAAGGTAAATTATTAGCATTAATGTGAAATATCTGTTAATGATATCAATTATCTTCATTACAAACAATTCGAGCATAAAGAAAGTGTGGCTTTCAATTATTTATTTCCATGCTTATCATTACGTTCAATATCTCTTGTTGGACCTACAATTAACTAATTGTTTCCGAAACATTAAACGAAATAAAGAAAAAGTACAACATAACAGTTGACATTTTATTAGAATAAAGGATGATTTGAATTACATCATTAAGGAAATGCACAAACGAAAGTAAATACACATTTTTATTCTATAGATTGGCACACTTAGTAGCCTACTGTTGTTTTAATAAAAAAAAAATAAAGAGAAAATTATCTTAATTTAAAAGAAATTAAGGTCTATGAAAGGTGGACATCAAACGAATTAGCAGCACAATTTCACTGCAGTCCTAGAAATTTACAGTGTTAGGTTTATTCTCACCCTTTCCCAAGATTTTCAATAGACTTATAAGAGAGCAAATTTAATTCTCTAATTGTTATTGTACTCGGTTGTTTTTTCTAACCGATGAGCTAGCGGAGTATTTCGGCGGCAAATAGAGGCGACGCTGCCGATATTCTACTGCGTTAGGCGTCGGACTTGTTAACCTGCAGTGACATCGATATTCATACTATACACAGTATTAATATGAAATATAGCATCGGTATATAGGCCTATTATAAAAATATGTGCTGATTTTTCAGCAATATTTATTCGTTATATAAGTCTAGAACAGTAAATTGAATGTGCTATATGAATAGGGAACATAAAAATTAAAAAATAAATACGTAAATAACTGCATAACAAGGAAATTATTTATTTATTTATTTATTTATTTATTTATTTATTTATTTATTTATTTATTTATTTATTTATTTATTTATTTATTTATTTATTTATTTATTTATTTATTTATTTATTCATTTATTTATTTATTGCTAGTAAGTTTGAAATGAATACAAGTTAATACAATGTAAGATAAATTAGCCTACTCCTGAATGAGTAAGACTCGTGCTCAGGAGGGGATTCCAATACAGACAAAGATAAAATTAAAATTGAGAGTGAATACAGATTACAAAGTGTTTAATATGTTTAAAACCAAACTATAAATCCAATACGTTTTTATTTGTTTGTTAATTTGGAGAGGATTCGTGTTTAAAATAATATTAGAATAACATTTTTTTAATAATCTGGGACCTATGATAAAACGTTGCATTGGTTTTACATTTAGGTTCAGACAAACGCAGAAAATTCATATTTTTAGTTCTATATACCTTTCAAAGTTATTCAAATTTTTGTGAAAATACTTTAATAAAATAAAGTAATAAATTTGTTTAATGTCGAAAACTTTGAAATGTTTAAACAACAGTTCAGTTGAGTAATCTGTCTCTTTTTTAAACAAATTTTTAATACTTTTTTCTGTAGTAAAATTAATGGATAAAGGTTGGGTTTATAAGTTCCACTCCAACCTATAATTAAGAGAATAAATTCATTTATTCAATTAGAAAGCCAGAAGAAGATCAACTTCATCACTTTATATTCTTACAACGTTGTCTGTAAGTGGTGATTTATTACAATTAAATGCATTTGTTGATTATTTGCAAAGTATTCTAGCCATTCCGTCTTTGTGCATGTGTTATCATTATTATTATTATTATTATTATTATTATTATTATTATTATTATTATTATTATTATTATTATTATTATTATCATCATCATTATTATTATCATTGCTATTATTATTATTATTATTATTATTATTATTATTATTATTATTATTATATCTATGTTTATCGTTTACTATCTCGCCTGTTTGGATACGGACTTAGGATTTTTCTGCCTAAAAATCAATTGCCTCTAGTTGGGTCAGGAACGACGATACTTCAGTTCAGAGGCAAGTAACGCGGTCACTAGACTACCGAGAACGAATACTAAAAGAACATTTGAATTGAATTTTTTAAAAGGACGTAAGTAATGATTTTTTACATTTTCACTTTTATCGTAGTTTCAAAAGTACATTGATAAACCCATAATTTTAGCTTGAAACGGCGCCAATAACATTGTTCATTGGTTTGTTAGAGGCAAGTTAAAATCATAATTTGTTTTAATTGGTCAATAGTCAATGATATGTATCGTCTTAAAACTATTCAATTGGCGTGGTGATTGAGTGCGAACAGTTGAAAATAGAAGAAACTTTACAAAAGACTGCTGTTTCTGAAGAAAGAAGGAACAAACAAAGAAATTAGATAATCAATTTTGCAATGTGTGCCTTATTCCACTTTGAACATACACATGACAGAGTTGGAGATATCAAAGTATCTAGTACAGCGGTGACCAAAACTCGGGCTACAGTGATGACCTGCGACAGACAGCCTATGAAGTAAGGAGACGGAGGAAAGGTACTTGGCATGAAAACTACAACCGGTGGTGGTTCCTGTACTAACATCTTGATCAATCCCGCGGATAAAAATCTCAAGCTTTGCTGTATCAGTAATGTCACTGCTGTCATCAAGAGCCAGTGAATAATATACGATTTTTCTTGCTTTTTTTTTTAACATTTCTCTTGAATACAATCAGGAATTTTCTAAATTCTTCTCTCGATACTTGGCCGAGAAATTTGTAGTTTTTCAAAATTAAAAACTCCTTATTGACAAGTTATTTAAGTTATTTTAATCATTACTCTTTTGAGAAATTCTGTTCTATTAATAGGCTTTCGAGCACGAGATATTTCAAACTCCATTAGGTAGCTGACTTCCTTGCATTTATTTATCTCATCTTTCTCTTCCTGGCTATGATTTAAGACATGTCAATTCCTGGCGTTTAACAGTTCGTTGGCACATAATATTGAATCAGTTTTTCTACAATATTATTATTAAAAGAATAACTAATAAATAGTTACCCTCATCTAAAGATTAAGAGGATTAAAATTGAGAAAAAAGCTAATAATTTTATCCTTGTAGGGAGAAGATCTAAAAATATCAATATTCATGCACGTACAGAAGAATGATAGAAACACATAATTAGTGGTCAGTAATAATAATAATAATAATAATAATAATAATAATAATACATTATTCAGCGTGGAAATTAATGTTTCTATATACTCCTAATAAAAGTTTCACTTCTGATTCTTTACGAAACCACCTCTTACTGCTTGTAGAGACAGAGTTTGTAGAGCGACATGATACAGCCACTGCTTGCCTTCAGTACGTGAATGAAACACACAGCAATGTACAGGAAACTCCTCGTACCCGTTTGAATGTCTGTTATTACACGATATATTCACGACACCCGCTTTGGTCACCGCTGACCTAGTAATATCAATGAATTAGTAAGCTACAAATTCTTCATGGTATTTCTGCGAGAATCTGTTATTCCGCCAACAAGCCCAGTCTACCCAGCAGGAAAAGTGCCAATAAAACGGATAGAAGTGCAAGATTTGGGAAAAATGAAGCAATAGGCCCTACATCTCAAGTGAGCAAACGGCATTTTATGAAGAGCTACAGGACTGGCCTACAGACAATAATGCAACGTACGGTGACTGGAAAACAGTAATTACAACCCAAGAGAAAAAACTGATTTCTCTTCATCATTCATGATATTTTCCTATTTTTTTAAATTATAATTATTGTACATTTTGTTTATTGATTGTGTATGATCTCCAGTAAAGTAATTCAGGAACAGCACGACAATATCTGTATCGTATTTGATTTTACTGTTACAAAATTGATTTTTTTATAGAGCAGCTTTTTTTTTCATATTTTAAATCTCAATAAAACCTTAAGTATCTGTAAAATGCGTATAATTACTTCAGAAACCAACAACTGTAACCTAGACTATCAGCCCACATGTCCGGAATTATATATTTCCAAATAGTTTTCCTCTAAGAGTAACAGTTTCTTTTTTCAATTTCCCTTTAAATTTACTTTTCCTCACTTAAAAAAAAAACATATTCATTTATTTTGTTAAATATTTACTCTTAACCTTTCAATCCTATTGACATGTTAATCTATTTAAAAATGGCGGAATTTAAAACTTATTTACGAGATAGTCATCATAGTTACACATTCAACATAGTTTTCTTTTTTTTTTTTTTTTTGTACGGAGGAGGGGACCGAAGCTTAGGACTGCAGCATCTACTGAGTTTATTGTAGGCCTACATTACCGCTCCTATAGTTTAAACGACTTCTGAGTTGCGATATGGTAGAATCGTGACTCAGCGGTGTGGAGGAGGGGTTCGCGATAGGAACAGTTTGGCTGTGACGCATGCGCGTACCTCTCATGCAGTGCCAGCGTGATCCTTACCTGAATTTATTTTCGCGTGTACATTCCGGTTCAAATCAAGAAGTTCCCCCTTCGTGCTCCGGTTACACACCTTGCATATACGAAGGTTAGGTGTGGTTAGTTTCGGTTTTTATTATCAAATCCGTGCAATCCGCGAATGCGTAGACAGCCAAGACGATCCTGCCGCGAGCCGCCCTTCGGTATGGTGCCATCTATCGATTCAGCCTGCACGCCTAAAAGTTCCAATGAAGGCCAACTAAAGCGCCCTTTCATACTCCAAATGAGTATTACGTCTCCTGAGACTGATGCCATCTGTATGCCTGTAAGAATAGTACGCCATCTTGGATGGTAGGCCTGCTATTGGAATGATGATCATGAGTAAATTACTGAAATGCATAATGACGGTGGAATGATGGAGGAAAACGACGCAGAAATCTTGGCTTTGTTTACCACAAATACGATTCCATCACCATCAGAATTTGCACACGGGATTACAGTCATCATAAATCATAGCTCTGCCAACAGAGCTATCAAGGTGATCAATATGGAATTTTAATATTCTGCATTCTGAGAAGTCACTGAACTAAGCAGCCTTTATTCGCTTTTTATTCTCGAGGAACTAAAAGTGACAAAATGGCGAACAGTCTAAATATCATTTTGAGGTTATACTCATACGAAATATCTGTGGATTTTATTATAAAACTTTCTAAAACGACGAATACGAGTAATATAAATATGGGACATTTTGTAAATAATGAACAATGAGGAATTTGAAATTTTACATAAAATCTCATTTCCTTTTTCAGAATTCCACAACTTTTCTATCACAATGTCCTCGTCTCAGTGTAATTCAGATGTATAGGGACATCATTTTATTTTTACTTCAATTTTTATTGTACCCGAGTTTTTGAATGTACTTCACTCCCACCCCTTCTACTAATGAAGTTCAACCTTCCTACACACAGATCCAAGACTGCATATACAGTCATAGTAGCCTTACGGTCATAGTAAACAGTACGTTCCAAAAATATGTTCGCGTTTTCCAGTGACGAAAGAGCTTTCAATATTGCATCATTTTCGCACAGGTACTGTCGTCCATTTTCCCATATCGCATCCCGGTTTTCCCCACCTACTTTTCGCCCCTCTGTAAAGGCCAGTGGCTGCGCTGTCTTAGCTCCTTTCTGAGAACATTGATTTCTGTTAGGAATTGGACGTCTAGGTAATATTATATAATTGTTTAAAATAACTTAAATAAAAGGGTCTCGTTAAGTAATTAATTGTCACGTGATTTCTCCCCTTTCTACGATCCTGCGACATAACCACTTGGACGGACAGTAGAAAGCATGTCTGAGTAATTTTATGTTTTCGGATCGGGTAGAAGTGAAGATTGAATTTACAGTACGTAAGGTACGGTACTCTTTTGCAGAGTAGGTACAGAATTATTTCAATATTAGTTACTAGTCCGAAGGACGAAACTGGTAATTGGAATTACACACATTAGAACTGGAGCCTGTATCGAAACGAACGGTCACCATTTTCAAAAATGTGTTTAAACATCCATATTATGATTATTTTTCAATTTAACTTCATTCTTTACATTGTACGCTAATGTGCTGTAGACAGTATAATATACACTGCATAATGAATACAGCTCAGTTCGTTAGTAAAAACACTCATTGCTAATACTGTACTGTATTTTGATTAAACAAAAACCTAATGAAAATTATCAAACTCAAAAGCGTGATATTTCCTAGTCTACATAAATTGATGAACTACTTTTCTTCCCTCCTATACCTAGTGAGGTGATTCGTTTGTATTTTAAGCCAGTATCATCGAACTCCACTCGTGGAAGGGGGTAGCAAACTGTGTTTCCGGTTATCAACCGTTAATCCAAAGGTATAACCAGGTTAATATTAGAAATGTTAGTAAAAATAAAATGATGTCCCTGTATTTGTACGATGCATCACACACAACGTCAAAGACAGAAAATTGATTCACAATAGTTTATACACGCTATTACGAGAGGATGTTTGAGGTCAAAGCAAAAGAAAAAGCTTTTTCTTTGCTCCATAATTTGGAGATAAAATGGTGTCAAACCTAAATAAACAGCTAGAAGTTACTTTAAGTGACAAAATAAGTTTAAACAATATTGAAATAATATGAGACCTCATAAGTTGTCATATCAATAAAGGTAATGTGCTGCAAAATGAAATTTAAATTCCTATAACATTATATAAATTTTGTCCAATTTTATACACTATATTTTACAGTCAGTTACACGTAATATGATGTGGAAAAATAAAACATACAGGCACAGCATAGTCTACTAGGTTGAATGAAATGTGTTGTATATCATTACATATTGGAATGCAGGAGAGTTTGCTTAGGGATTGGTGTTGTAAAATAAATAAGACTGGTAGACAAGACGTCATTGACTCTAAATGTCCAAATCATAATGTAACTTGTGATCTTCATATATCATTTGATGAAGAAATATAAGTTGTTCTGTGTGCGACATAAAGCGAGAATGTGTAGGCAATTTAGTTGTTCGAGCCATAAGTAGCAGTTTTCATAGACGTACAGCACGATGAGGAATTGTAGTTTTATAACTATTATATCGGTCCTGTGAGCAATGATCGAGCTGTCGACGGGAAATAAGTCGGTATTTCCGTCCAGGAGTCCTCAAATTGCTGCAGTCGTTATTTCTTATTTATATCTTTGCATTTGTTACTGATACTGAATAGCACGCTTACGAGTAAGTTTAATTTATCTTATGAAGGCACTTATTCGTTCTTTAATTAGGAATGAAGAAGAAACAAGATATAATTGTCGTCGTCCTCCTCATCATCTTCATCATTATCGTCGTCGTATTCATTGTTTGTTTTCAGCAGTGGCGGCTCCTGCATATTTCTTAAGAGAAGGAAAGAAGTTAACAGTACTAAATGACACTTTCTTGAAATAAAATGCTATAAATTAGCCTACATGCAAACATGTAAGACCACATAGTGTTGAGGTTGGCTTTCCCTTTTGTAAACCAATAATCTGTTCTTGTAAACTGAGTTTCCTAAATTGTACAAAATATAATATGTTTTCACTTCCATTCATTGTTGATTAATTGCACAAATTAACAATTGCAAGGAAATTCACAACCTCGCAGAATTTTTCGCACACACTACAGCATCACACGTGTTGGAAGAGACTAGCTACTAACACGTAAACGGAACCGTTTTACGGAAGTGAGGATGGGAAGTAATCTGTTAGGAAAGCGAGAACATTGCACCCACACACGTGGTCTGTGTTGTCATATATACATTTTACAAGTTCAGTATCACATGCTTGTGAATTATGTCAATTCTTGTAAAGTCGTACTACCATTATTGTTCAAATATAGTTTGAGCAGGTTTAAGTGAGCTTTTTTTAAGTGAGTTTTTTATGTTAAAAATAATGTTCATTCATTCATTCATTTATTATATTCCATAGATCTTACAGCAATGAAGCTTTAAGATGTGGAACAAGTCAAAATTTTACAATATTACAATTACAATTTTTACAAATTTTTACAATATTTTACAATTTTTACAGTTTTACAATTTAGTAATTTTCTACAATTTTTACAATTTTGTGCAATTTTTTACAATATTTTGGCGAGATGTAGTGAGATGAGGTGAGGTCCGACGATTCGCCAAAAGATTACCCGGCATTTGACTTTTGGTTAGGGAAAACCTCGGAAAAACCCAACCAGGTAACCAATTTATAACTTTTGATAAAGTTTTACAGTAATTCTTGTAGTAATTAAGAACATGAGGATCATCACTATTCGTACTCATTAAATATAGATTCCTTTTTGTAACACATGATATTTTAATTCCCTGAGTTATCCACAAGTTTTTACTTTTACATTTTTTCACCACCTTGACTGGAAAACATTCATTGAAATAATTCGTAAATGTAGTGAAAAATGCATTAAATTTAATGTTAATATCAATGGTATCGGTACTATATACATTTTCCCAAGAATGTAGTTTGGAGTACTTTCAATTTCAAATATATTTTTACAAAATTGACAATTGGCCGTCGCCCTGTCTAGTAGACAACGAATGGAAATGAATTTCAGGGGCTAAAAGATCTGCGATACTAACGTAAAACTACTTCCTCTTTGTGTTATGTAAACCCGACTTTAAATCTCAAATATCCTCGAAAGTTTCAAACCATGAATAGTAACCAGCCTATATAAAATGCAATGAATAATATTGATTAATAATTTAAAACTGTTTTTATTATGCCTTCTATGAGTTACAGTCCGGTTGAATGCAACATCGCTAGATGGCAGCAGTCGCGAGCTTGCTGCATGACCAGTCGGTTTCTGTCTGCTACACTATTTCCTGCCCATGCGCAGAATCAGAGGAGGATCTCTCTATTATTTCATTTACTTGTCTTAAATCTCTGTTTCTTTCTCTGGCCGCTAATGCGCTGTTGTCTATGTGTGTTCTGCAGTAAAGGAGGAAAGGATTGACTTTCCTCCTCACAAACAATCTCGCATCCTTCTCACAGTTTTCGCACAGCACATGAGAGCGCGTTGTTTAAAACTCGGTCAACCGAGGTTTTCTGATAGTTGTGAATTTAAAAATACAATTATGGAATCTTCCTAGAATTTCAAGGCAGATATTTTATTTCTTATTTACTTTCAAAAGAAGCAAAATGTGAGGAGGACGTTTATCCCTTCCCTCTCCCGAGAAACCACCACAGGTTTTCAGTCATTAACACATCACCATCAACGTTACACTCGTGATTATTATCTCGGTTCACCATTATCATCATAGTTACATCATCAAAGTTGTCTCGTCACCGTTACAAAATCTTCATCACTATCAACACCACCATCATCTTCAATTTCGTTCAATAACATGTGAGAGTTGTGGTGGAGAAAATTATTGGTATCGAAGTTGAAAGAATACTGTTCCTTCCGTTTAAAGAAAAGTGACAGACGATTTTGAGGAATCCCTATGATTTCGTGTAACGTCTATACAGAAGTTAGAGCAGTAGAATTAGGATCAATTAGCACGTTTTGCTGTAACATTTTTGTGTCTAATGACGGCAATGAAATAACCTATAATAATCTCAATAGAGGTTTTGATATACAGAATGTCCCCAAAAAATGTATACACTCTTTAATAGCTCACAACCAACTCACTTTTTAATATATTTTTTTCAGGTGTTACCGCTTAAAATAATGGGTGAAGTCAAGACTAAACTTTGAGGAAAGAAAATTCATTCTAAAGTGCTACTGGAAGACTGAGAACATAAGTTCTTGAAAGGAGTTTCAATGAGATGCACCAACATGACTCACAATTACTCGTTTGCGAGATAAATTTGAGGATGAAGGAACTGTTCAGAATGTCCATAAGAACAATTCCGGATGACCACGAACATCCATCAGCCCCACAAGAGAAAGAGAAGTCAACGAAAGCTTTCAGGAATCTCCTAAAAAATCTGTTCGGCAAGCGGCTCGTGAGACAGAACTTTCAAAGTCGGGTGTCCATCGCGTTCTGAAGCGTGCTCAATGGAAAATTTTTATTCCTAGATTAGTCCATGCTCTGAATGAAGATGATCATGACTGGAGAATTGAATTTTGTGAGTGGTACGAAGCAAAATATGCTGAGGACAATTAATTTCCATACAAGATTTTGCAGTGATGAGGCCAAGTTTAAGTTAAATGGCTCAAATAATCGTCACAATTGCACCTACTGGGCAGTTAACAATCCTCACGTGACAGTGTAACACAATGTGAACTTACCAGGAGTTACAGTGTAGTGTGGTTTGTCAGCATTTGATTTAATTGGACCTTTTTTATGGTACCGTGACTGGTGCAATTTACCTCAACTTTCTACAGGAATCCGGGCAAGGCACGCATCCAAGAGATGTTTAGAAATGAAGAATGATACTTCCAGCAGGATAGAGCACCTTCCCACTACCATCGCGATGTGAGGGCCTATCTTAACGGCCACCTGCAGAACAGATGGAAGGACGAAGAGGTACTGCCGAGTAGGGTAAAGTTGCCTAATTTCGTGATACATTTTTTTCACTGAATGTCACAAGAATGGGTATCTTGCTAGGAAGTTCACCGATGTCTCAAAAGTAGGCGAGAGATGCACTCTTTCGAGAAAGATGTCTGGTGCTATTGTCGAACGGCAAAACTTTGACTGACATTCAATTTTAAAAAAGTATCACGGGATTAGGGGTATCACGGAAATAGGCAACTTTCCTACTCCCCTCGCTCACCGAAATTGGCTCCGATGGACTTTTTTCTGTGGGGACATGTCAAGCACAATGTTTATAGCACGAAACCAGTTGAAAGCAGTCATTGAAAGAGAATGTACCCAAATACCAATCGAAATGATTACGAAAGTTTTGGATTCCATCGGTCAGCGTTATCATCTGTGCCTGGAGCACAATGACCAACAATTTGAACACTTTCAATAAATGGCTGGTTTCTACGTTGGTTCACATTATTTTTAATTTTTAAACTTTTCTGTATCATAATAATTAGTCATTCAAAGGGTGTATACATTTTACTAGGACACTCTGTATGTAGTGAAAATCAAAACTCCAGTATATTTAAATGACTCTTACACGATTAGTGGAATATATGTAAAGATTAGAAGAAATAATGTACTCTAATGCAATAAAATATTAATTGACTTACTAAACTGTCTTGAAAATGTATTATTGTACCATTATAAATATTCCGCTAGATAATAGTAATGTGTTATGATCAGCTGTTCTCTTGTTATCAGTTGTGCCAACTATGCAATCTTCACTGAACTCTATGGACGATTACTAAACAAGGCTTTTTTTATTCAGTTTCATTTTTTTAAAACAGCTGCATTCCACTTCAATTATCAATATATATTAAACATTGGCCATAATGAGATTCACAATCGCACATTCTGCCATAAATCTTCTAACTGCGTCTTCTTTTACAGAAAATTTGTTTTTGAATCTATCACCCTCACGCTTTTCTGTTGTAATGTCGCCACTTTTTATTAATTATGCAATTCGGTTCTAATGAAGTACATCACACTCAAATTCTTTGAATTAGTATAGTTCCTCGACCTCTTTCTCTCAGGATCATAAGTCTTTCATCTAGATCTGTTTTCCACCTTAAATCTGTTCCAGTTCTACATCAGATCTGTAGAAGTTGCTTTTGTGTAACACAATTAATAGGTGTTGTGTGAACACAATCTCTGAAATTTACTCAGCTGTATTAGTCTTATATTATTGTCTCTCATGACCAGAATATAGTACGAAATGAAAATATAAAAATTGGAAATTTATCCTTTGGAAAGGTTGAAAAGTTAAAATAACTTGGAGCAACAGTAACAAATATAAATGACACTCGCGAAGAAATTAAACGCAGAATAAATATGGGAAATGCGTGTTATTATTCGGTTGAGAAGCTTTTGTCATCCAGTCTGCTGTCAAAAAATCTTAAAGTTAGAATTTACAAAACAGTTATATTACCGGTTGTTCTGTATGGTTGTGAAACTTTAACTCTCACTTTGAGAGAGGAACATAGGTTAAGGGTGTGCGAGAATAAGATGCTTAGGAAAATATTTGGGGCTAAGAGGGCTGAAGTTACAGGAGAATGGAGACAGTTACACAACACAGAACTGCACGCATTGTATTCTTCACCTGACATAATTAGGAACATTAAATCAAGAAGTTTGAGATGGGCAGGGCATGTAGCACGTATGTGCGATTCCAGAAATGAATATACAGTATTAGTTTGGAGATCAGAGGGAAAAAGACCTTAGGGGAGACCGAGACGTAGATGGAAGGATAATATTTTTTATTGAGTTATTTTACGACGTTGTATCAACATCTAGGTTGTTCAGCGTCTGAATGAAATGAAGGTGATAATGCCGGTGAAATGAGTCGGAGGTCCAGCACCGAAAGTTACCCAGCATTTGCTCGTATTGGATTGAGGGAAAACCCCGGAAAAAACCTCAACCAGGTAACTTGTTCCGGCCGGAATTCGAACCCGGGCCACCTGGTTTCGCAGCCAGACGCGCTGACCGGGGATAATATTAAAATGGATTTAAGGGAGGTGTGATACGATGGTAGAGACTGAATTAATCTTGCTCAGGATAGGGACCGATGGCAGGCTTATGTGAGTGTGTGTGTGCGCGTGTGTGTGTGTGTGTGCGCGCGCGAGTATCTGTACACATTAGTCTCGAGTTCGAATCGCCATATTTCTCATGTTTTTCAAGTTGATTTCTGATTTTAGCCTTCTCTCTTTCTCGAACCAAAATTAATTTTTGCCACTGAAACATCCATTAAACAGTACAATTCTAAAATTATTTTACTGAAACTTCTTTCACTGAACTATCACTCTGATGCACTAGCAAAATGTATTACTGTCACAAAAACTAGCGAGTGCGCGGGAACCAATTGCCGCAAACTTTTCAGGTAAACGCACATTAAAATCTCGTTAGTCCGAGGGTTGAATAGAGATATTTAAGTGTTGCCAACTGCTGGGGAAAGATGTAATGTAGGGGTGAATTAAGAAGTTTCAGATTTTCAAAGTGATCATGTTTAGTTTTGAAAAGAAAACATTAATATTCTGTAATACAAATTATTAGAAATATTAAACAGTTGAACTACAATGTAAAGGAAACATTACATTTTGTTGTAAAATAATATTTTTCATGCAGTATCCATAAAATATATTCACCTTTAGTAGGAAATAAGTAAAAGCTCAGGTAGAAATCAGGTATCTGAACAGAGATCAAGCCCTAACTCAAATTCCGTCATCGGCGGACATGTTCAGTTTTGAAGAAAAGCTTCTAAATTATTGAAATCATTATGTATGCATTGCCTTGTTGTGTCTAAAGTACTGTCATCCTCTGACGAGTTTAGTGCTGAGAAGAATGCGGTTCCGACTAGTCTAGAGCGGTACTGGCGTGGGAGGGGACAGTGACAGCGGCAGTCTGGAAGGAAGTACGATCATACTGAAAACATTTGCCCAGTTTACGAGAGCAGTATGCCTATTAGTTTTCTAACGTATTTTTGGCGAGATAGAGATACAACCATTCCTACTTACGTGTTCAGAGAAGGAAAGTATTGTAGAAAATTTTATTTATCTATTTATTTATTTATTTATTTATTTATTCTGGTGAAGTTAAGGCCATCGCACCACCAGAAATACAAATACAATAAAATAAATAAAAAGATAAATCATAATAAAACTACAATAATATAAATGAAAAGAAGAATCATACTATAAAATTTAGTGATTAGTAGAAATGAATTAAATTTGTAAAGTAATCAATTTAAATATACTGTACTGCTGAACTCACTTGAGAAGTAAAACTACTTGATTTGTATTTTAAGATATCACCAACAAATGATTTTCGCATGACATTGTAGGAATCTGTTTTTCACGATACCAATCACACATATTCTAAAATTCCAATAGAATTAAACCAAAAACTTTTCCACAGCATGTTTCCTTAAAAATGGCTTGTAACGGTGAAATATTTAATGTGAGTAATTCATTATAATATTAACATAGCTAACATCAGGGAGATGTTTGAGCAAAAATTGCAACAATATATTTAATATATTAATAACAAAACCTTATAGACCTAGGTAAACAATATGTATATGAAATATTCACACACTACTACAAACTGAAGACTGTATATTTTTGGACGATTAATACTTCCCACTCCGCTCGGCTCGGCTTGGCTTTAGCAACAAAAGAATCTACCTTCAACCCGCCCGCACCGATGGCAAGAATAGCTCAGGTCCCAGCGCTAAACTCGTCGGAGGAAGACAGTAGTAGCACTTGTGTTTACAAATCTACCGACTCGGAGTTGAATCCCGATTCCAGAAGAAATTGGATTAGTGTTTTTTTTTAATTTGCTCTGTGTTGAGTAAGTAGTGTTGTACTGTGTTAACTACGACCCCCGCTATTCGTTACAATATCTAGCGTTAAATGTTCTCATAGAAATTATGGGGTTTGTATTTTCATGAGAACTTACAAAACGAAGAAAATTAATGCTTTAAGTTTCGTAAGCCCTTATTTCATATTCCCACCACAGGCTATTTACAATGAAAAAGAAATATGGAAGTCATAACACAGTATGAGACAACCGACTTTGTATTTAAATATTTACTTTCCGAGGGGAAAAATGAGTAATATGGAAAATATCGATTTATAGGTCGCAGTCCTATAACATCAATACGAATGGAAGAGAGAGGGGGTGAGGGGAGAGCAATAAACACACGAGTCCTGCGTATAAATAAAGCGGCCTGGACACTTAATTGACACCTGGGAGGGCAGAGGAGGGACCCGGCCAGTGCGTGGGAGGTGCAATAAAGCATATTTTATTGTAAGTGCAGTGAGATAACTAACAGCCCGGCCGAGTCAACTCCCATGTCCAGACATATCATTTTTAAAATGTTGAATTATTTACACTACACCCGGAAGCCAAGGCAATGCTACACCTACTGCTACGAGTGTACGTTATAATCTAGATAAAGCGAGAGTTCACGGAATTCAGAATGTTATAGGCAAACCATGTAGGTTACATGCTACATAAAAGACAAAAAATGTTAAGAAGTATTTCATTATAGTCTACCGGTATTGATTCGTGTATTTGTTATTTAATATTGAAACATAATAATAACAATAATAATAATACATTGTAAACCTCAGGAATTGATGTTAATTTTAGAAGCAAAACTGTAGACATTCTTCTTTTGGTTTTGTCGTCTACAGCGTTTACAAGGAAATTATTAGCATCAAACCTAACATTAAGAATCTACCTATTTAAATACAGCTCCTACAGAAATGAGTAAGCCTAATCTTCAAAATGTAGACCTACAATATTATCAAATCAATCGTGAATCATTGCAAGGAACAGAAATATAGACCATACATCTCTTACAAACTGAACTGTGTGTTCTTAATGCAATGTTAATTTCATGCATATTGAAATAAAATAAATTTTTGGAAATTTTAAATTAATTAATTAATTTATTAATAAGTTAATAAATGAATAAATAAATAATATGTAAATAAACAAATAAATAAATACGTAAACAAACAAATTAATTAATAATTTAACGAACGAATAAATTAATAAATAAATAAAGAAATTAATAATACGTAAATAAATATTAAATAAACAAATAAATGAATACGTAAACAAACAAATTAATTAATAATTTAACGAACGAATAAATGAATAAAGAAATAAAGAAATTAATAATACGTAAATAAATATGTAAATAAACAAATAAATGCGCAAACAAACAAATTAATTAATAAATTAACGAACGAATAAATGAATAAATATATAAGTAAATAAACAAATAAATAAATACATAAACAAACAAATTAATTTATAAATGGACGAACGAATAAATAAATAAAATAAATAAATAAATAAAATTAATGAATAAATAAATAAATAAAATAATACGTAAATAAATATGTAAACAAACAAAGAAATAAATACGTAAACAAATTAATTAATAAATGAACGAACGAATAAATGAATGAATGAATAAATAAATAAATAAAATACTTCGTTGTTACTGTAATACTGAATGAGTACAACAAACAGAAAAAGCATAAACAAATTTCCTTTCGAGTATGCCTCACAATATTTTAGTTTGAAACTTCCATTAAGCATTAACATGCCAAGTTTACATACCAAAGTTTTCGTTCTCGCACAAAAAGCTGTGTGTTCAAGACATGCCATATTATGAAAACATTCATGAATAGGTATAGCCTACAGTTCCGATCGGCACTCGTCTGAGTAAGTATAAGCCTAAACACATTTAATTGACATTGAAGGCTGCTCTTCTCTGCACAAGAAGATCCAACAAGACGACCATTGTGGAATGGAAAAATAAACATAGCCTACCTGATGTAAGTATATACCCGTCTGTTATATTATTTATATATACTGTATATATAGGGAAATATACTGTATATATAGGGATATATACTGTATATATAGGGATATATACAGGGTGATTCACGAGGAAAGGTAAAAACATTAGGATGTAAATTCTGAAGTCATTCTGAGTCAAAAAGTTCATATGAATATGGGTCCGTTTTCGAACGGTTACGGAGATATTGCTCTTTGATTTCACAAAATCTTCTGAGATTTCACTGTACTAACTCGCATTTAGAGACAGATAATGGACAAATTTAAAGTTTATATTCACGCATGCATACATAGGCTACCTATTATTGTAGAAGTCGGGGATCGATGTTTTCGCATATTTTCAAAGGTACCTCCTTCTGCTCCAATGCACTGTTGCGCTCGGGCGTGAATCGCGCTCATCATTCAGGAGAGTTGCACGTGGCTGTCTTTATGCTGCATCCAAAATACGGTCTATTAGCGCCTCTCTCGTTTCCCCGTTCCTTTGCTATACCAAGTCTTTCATCCAACCCTATTGATAGTAAGTACTCTTCGATGTGGTACCTTTCTGTTCGGAAAGCGTCGTTCATATTCAGCGACGGCACGCAAGGAACTTCCAGCGCACAAATCATAAACATACACAATATCAGCGTATTCTGTAGTGGAAAATTTATAAGGCATCTTGAAAAACACAACTTAACACTTCCGATAACTGTACCTGTATAACTACTGTACAGTAGGTAGCTGACTGAACTGCTGTGAATTGATAAGCGATAGTGTAGGCTATTTGTGTTATCTGCGGGTTCTGTGTCATTACATCAGATAAGGGCAGGCGATTGGACATTTGTAATGCCCCACCACCCGGTTTCTTTCTCTTATCTACATCGCTCACAATGCAGATTCCAATGTTACGTCATTTAATGCGGTCGGTGACCTTGTCTCAAGTTCTCAAGTCAGCAACGTCTGATTCACATTGGAGCGCGACGTTTTACAAAAAAAAAATGCATCGTTCGAAAACGGACCTATGTTCAAATGAACTTTTTCACTCGAAATGGCCTAAGATATCATATCCTAATTTTTTTTACCTTTCCTCGTGAATCACTCTGTATATATATATATATATATATATATATATATATATATATATATATATATATATATATTATATGGGGTAGGGCGGCCAGTTCCTTTCCCCCTCTATTACATACATCGCTGAATCTGATATTAGGGTCTATGATATTTATTGTTGAATTTCTGACCTCAAAACTTCATAATCATGATAGACGTTCAATGTCGGGCTATCTGGAATATGTTCATGTTGGACGTGTAAATTTTGGCAGTTCGAAATTTTGAACGTTGCATAGACATTTCGCTAGCCCACGCTACGAGCGTGCTAAACTAGCCCCGGCTATCAACTGATTACTTGTACAGGATTCATATCATATATTATCGCTAACACTGGTTTATGAATACGAAAAACGTTACTTCGCTGATCATCCACCGGAAGCCCGTGCTAAGAATGTCTATGAATATGGCTCTAAAATTCTGACAAGTGGAATATGGCCTCCCCGTAAAACAATATGTTTAAAAGAAAAACTGTATGACGAAGAAGGAGACAGTGTATAGTTATCTTCCGAATACTTTGATAATAATCTACTTCGTTATTTTCGTTTCATCATTCCTCTATCGTCTGAAAATCGCAATCTCATCATTTCTGAATAGTACAAAAGTGACGTTGGACAAACCTATCAATATGGCGTAATGCAATAATATATCTATTATTTTTATATAATAAACTAATTAATTAGGACTTACCGGTCATTATATAAGATAATTATATGAAGGACCACATATCCACATCCACTACGGAAAAATTTTCCTCTCTTCAAAAACTGATCACAAAATTACTATAGTAACACCTTATAAAGCCTTCAACAATAGAACAATGACTCATTAACTTTGCTATGGAAGTAACCAGAGGTCATAAAATTAAAGGTTGAAGATCTTGTAGAAGCAAATACTGTAGTTTATTATTTTATAAAATGAGAGATACGTTATCATAAGGTAAGTAGGTACTATAATTTTATGTTCGGTGCAAAGATGAATTTAGTAAATTTTCACCATGCAGTCGCTGAATTTCTGTTAACGTAACATACTAGTCAACACAGTCATTTCCGATGGTCTAGTAAGGTAAAGTTGTCTATTTCCGTCTTATCCGTAATCCCGTGATACTCTTTTTAAAATTGAATGTCAGTCAAAGCTTTGCCTTTCGACCATAGCCCCAGACATCTTTCTCGAAAGAGTGCATCTTTCGCCCACTTTTGAGACATCGGTGAACTTCATAACAAAATACCCAATCCCGTGACATTCAGTGAAAAAACGTATCACGGAATTAGAGTATCACAGAATTAGGCAACTTTACCCTACTTAGCAATCTCGCCATTCAATGTGTTTTACAGTGAAGGGGAATAGAAAGGGCTGCGTGTTGTAGGGTGAAGTTGCCTATTTCCGTGATATCCCTAATCCCGTGATACCTTTTTAAAATTGAATATCAGTCAAAGCTTTGCCGCTCGACCATAGCGCCAGACATCTTTATCGAAAGAGTGCATCTTTCGCCTACTTTTCAGATATCAGTGAAATTCCTAGCAAGATACCCAATCCCCTGACTTTCAGTGAAAAAAACGTATCACGGAATTAGGAGTATCCCGGAATTAGGCAACTTTCCCCTACATTAAAGCACGTAAAGTAATTCTGATCCATACAAAATTATTACCCAGGTGTTATTCGCATCACTATGATATGTAGGCCTACCTTGTGGACAGATTTCTTTGCGGACCAATGTCTCACTTGACATTACAGGGTAAAGTATCGTGAGAATGCAGACGAAAAAGAAAATGAGATGCAATAGTTCTTCAAAACTGCAGCGTATATGGTAGCTAAAATATCAGAAGTAGATTTTTAAGTATCCTACTGTATCCTAGAACTTGACATCTCCAACATTTCTGAACAACATACAGGTTCCATCGTCAGAACAAACTGGTAATACCTGGAGGGTCACCTACTCTGTTGGGCAGTTATGCTTGATTAGTCCAAATAACTAGGCACTACTATTCATCTGCGAACTCCTTACGTAGTAAGTACATAAGAACTAGCTACTAGGGTCAAATGAGACACCCAAAAAATATATGAAAATACATTGGAAAATATAAATGTATATAAGAGGAACATAATTTATTTGAGATTAATGAAACCAATAAATTGGTACTATGTCTACTTGTTAGTACAGAGACAAAATTGGAGGCATTGAATCTCATAAATTAGTAGCTATATGATCAACGCTGTAACATCTATGATGTAATCAGTGCTCGAAAATCGCCGTGAGACCGATGTGGTGGATGATATATTAGGTTATCAAGTCATGCATTTTATAAAATTGTGTGGAAATGCTTACTTTGCTAGTGCGAGGAAAGGGATATCCGCCTGTAGAAATCCAACACTTGAATTCTGAATTTGTTCTGTAAATAGAAACAAATTAATAAAATCAATACAAGTGCCTCCGTAGAAAATGATCAAAATTTAAGGGATTAGGTACATCTTACAGTAGTAAAATTTTAGAAATATTTAACATTTGTTTTCCTCCATGACTGTATCTTGTACAATAATGAAAATTAATATGTGTGAAACAATGTCCTTCTGCTATATGAAAAAAAAAATATTTTTACTATTTAAAAAAAAAATATTTACTTTTTTTTTTTCAAAACTCTGTTCATTGTGCAGTGATGAAGCGTTCCCACATAAATAAAAAACTATCCAACATTCTGTGATGAAATTTTTTGTGTGTATAAATACATGTCATATATACAATATGATGCAAGATCACTCTCTACCTTCGATATGTTTGATAAAAAATAAATTCAATTTAAAACATCAGTATATTCTTCTAACACAAAATAAAAAAAATAATATTTATTAAGGAATGTAGTTGAAACAGCATGATATTATAAATATGAATTTCAACAATAAAATAAAAGAGAGAAAACATGAAAAAGTTAACAAGTTTATGAGTTATGAGGGAAACGCTTCATCACTGCACAGTGAACTGCCACTATTTTTTATTTTGAAAAAATAATTATATATAAGTAGTTTTTTAATCTTAATATATACTGTATATATATATATTTTTTTTTCACATAGCAGAAAGACAGTGTTTTACACATACCAATTATCATTATTGTACAAGATACAATAATGGAGGAAAAAATGTTGCATATTTCAAAAAATTTTACTGCTGTAAGCTGTACCTAGCCCCTTAAGTCAACACTGTCCGAAGACAGGTCTGGACCCAACAAGTGACACCAAGGCATCACTCATGAGGCAACTAGGCCAGGACAGGAGATAATGGGCAGGGTGGCCAGTTCCTTTACCCCTCCATTGCACACATCTCCAATAAGCTACATATTACACTAATCAGGCTTCAGATGCATGCAACACTTGTTCTTCCTCTGACAGATATTGTCAAGTGAGATGTACTGCCTGATAATAGAGGTAAATATCAGTCAGAACCTCAATCAGAGGATATGAGTATATGACAGAGGATATGAGTATATGACATGAATATATGAGTATATGACTCAAAGCAAGGATAGGAGAAAAAATGTCAGAAGGAAGTGAAATAGGGAGAGGAGTAGGTAAAGGATGCCCTTTATCACCTACTCTGTTCAACATCGACTTGGAGGATTTAGTCAAGAACTGTTTTCAGAACATGGGAGGAGTGATAGTAGGAGGAAGAAGAATAAAGTGCATACGATTGCTGATGATATGGTGTTGTTAGCAGAAGAAGAGATGATACTAAAGGATATGCACTAGATCTAAATAAAAGCTGTGAGCAGTATGGGATGAAGATAAATGCCAACAAGACGAAAACCATGGTCATAGGAAGAAAAATGCAGAAGATAAACTTGCGAATTCTAAATGAGGCAGTAGAGCAAGTGGATAGCTCAAACACTTAGGGTGTGCTATAAGCAGTAACATTAGCTTCTGTCAGGAAGTCAAAAGGAGGATAGCAATGGCAAAGGAAGTTTCTAATAGATAAAAGAGAATCTTCTGCGGAAAAAGAACTGAGGAAGAGACTAGTGAAGTGTTTTGTGTGGAGTGTGGTATTGCATGGGTGCAGAAATATGGACATTACGACGAAATGAAGAGAAACGACTAGAAGCATTCGAAATGTGGGTATGGAGAAGAATGGAGCGTGCGAAATGGACAGACAGAATAAGAAATGAAGATGTGTTGTAAAGAGTGGGTGAAGAAAGAATGATGCTGAAACTGATCAGGAAGAGAAAAAGGAATTGGTTGGGTCACTGATCGAGAAGGAACGGCCTACTCAAGGATGCACTGGACGGAATGGTGAACTGGAGAAGTTTTTTTGTAATTGTTTGAGATCACTACGTAATGTACAGAATGGGCCAAAATTCACGCACCATAGGGATTATTCTACACTGTGTCCGGGACAAAATTTACCAATAAGAAAGTTTAATAACGCGCGTAATAATGGAGATAGGAAAATGAAATTTGCGGCAAATGAAAGAGGGACATTTTAAGTTTTGTGTGTGATGTTGGCAACATTTGGTCATTGTTGTTGACATAGCTGTAATTAAAATGGCGTTCACAGTGCAACAAAAAGTTCAATGCTGCTATTGGCTTGCCGAATTCAAGTATCCGAAGATAGTGGAGAGAAGATTTAGACAACAGTGGCCTGAGAAGCAACCATCAGATAGGCACACAATAACAACTTGGCATAGAAAGCTTCTTGAGACCGGTTCTCTTGTAGAGAAAACACCACGCGGGAAGAAAGTGACAGAAGCGCAAGTCGACAGAATTCAGCAAGCTTTCCAACGGAACCAGTGTAAGTCTGTTCGCCATGCCAGCAGGGAACTTGCAATTCCAAAGTCAACTATCCACGATGTTCTGCACAAGAGGTTACGTATGCATGCATACAAGATTCAATTGGTTCAAAAGTTGAAACCAAACGACTTGCCTGCACGATATGATTTCGCTAGTGACATACTGTTGAAAATTGATATTGAAAATGAATATCTGCAGAAGGTCGTGTTTAGTGATGAGTCCACCTTCCACGTCCGTGGGATCGTCAACAGGCATAATTGTCGCATCTGGGGATCAGAAAATCCGCATGTAGTGAGGGAATTGGAAAGAGACAGCCCTAAGATTAATGTTTGGTGCGGACTTACACATGAAACTGTGATTGGACCGTTCTTTTTTTTGTGGAAAACACTATCAATGGAAATGTGTATCTTGATATGCTGCAAAATTACGCCATTCCTCAAATTCCACAGGGATATGTTTTCCAACAAGACGGAGCTCCGCCTCATTATGCATTACATGTTACAGATCACTTGAATGAATGCTTTCCTCAACGATGGATTGGTCGAGGTGGACCTACAGCATGGCCTCCCAGATCCCCAGACCTAACCCCACTGGACTTCTTTTTTGGGGGATACATAAAGAAATTGTGTACAAGACTGTAGTGTCAGATTTGGAGGATCTGCGTCGGAGAATTGTCGCTGCTTGTGCAACTGTCACTCCAAAGATGTTACGGAACACATGGTAAGAACTTGAATATCGCCTGGACATCTGTCGTGCTACAAGAGGTGCACACATAGAAGTTTATTAGTGGTCATTCGAAACTTAGGAAGTCCCTTTGTCAATTCCCGCAAACAGCATTTTCATCCATCAATTATTTGGTGAGTTATTAAACTTTCTTATTGGTAAATTTTGTCCCGGACACCCTGTATTATGTGTTCAATAAGAGAACCGTTCATGTTAAAACATGTCTGTAAACGGTCAGCCGTGTTCCGTAGAACATTGGTCACCAAGTTTGGTGTTACAGCACGGCACTCTGCTACAATTCGCTCTCGCAGGTGATCTTCAGCCCTGATCTTTACCGCGTAGACTTTTGCGTTCAGGTAGCCCTATACAGCAAAATCCATTGCATTTAAATCTGGGGATCGAGGAGCCCATTCCACTTGTCCTCTACGACCAATCCACTGTGAGATGTTGTCGTCCAGCCAAGTCCGTACTTGAATGGCATAATGTGGTGGTGCACCATCCTGCATGAACCAATCAGGATGTGAACCAATGATATCCAGATCGGGCTATAAAGAATCTCCCAACATTGTCAAGTAAGTATCACTGTCGACATTTCCGTGAAAAAAGTATGGGCCAGTGATACGGTCTTTCCACAGACCACACCAAACCAACACACGAGCAGCTTCTTGTTTGTTGCTGGTAAACCAATGTGAATTACTGCCAGACCAGTAACGTAAATTTTGCCTGTTAACCTCATAATCCACATAAAAATTTGCTTCATCTGAAAACATAGGATAACAGAGGGGAATAAGTTCTACACGCTCTTCAGTCGTCAACATTGTTTATCTGAAACATGTAAACGAAGAATAAGTCAAATTCCTATGATGCGTGACTTTTGGCCCACACTGTAGTGCAAGCTATTGTATTCTACCTAATAGTTGGAGAAGGTTTGTAGTATATAGCTGTGAATTATTGTAGTTTTAAGTTGTGCAGAAGTAGAAAAAAATTTCCGACAAGTCATTTCGAACATTTTGCAAGAAGAGATTAGTCTAGTATTTCAGAGCAATCTTCGGAGATAGCAGAAATGTACTGAAGCAGGAGGAGGACACTTTAATAGTAATATGCGTTACAAGAGCGGTATGTTGAAGTTTTCATGTTCGAAGAAAAGTTTGAAAAAGCGAAACGTAGTTGAGCTTTTTTAATTTCCGAGAATTGAAAGAAAACATACCGCTCGTGTATCGTACATTATTTTGTGCGAAGATCGTTTATTACATACCTGAAAGAGGAATTTCTAATTAGTTGTAATGAAATCTCCATCTTGGTTTCTTTTCAATGACGGCAAATTTGCAAAACAAAAATATCTATCTTCAACATTGTTGCTTTAAAATGTTTTCTGTGTTTACTATACTCCAGCAGGCCGTGATATACGTCTGTCTTTTTCCCCCCCAGTCTATGGAATCTTGTTGATTTTTTCACGGCTTCCTTAAGGTTACTTGCATCACGAATGCAGTAACTTTAGTGGAGTTGTAAAGTTTACTTAATTTTTGCAAATATTTAAAAACAACAATTAACAGTGCAATTTAGGTGAAATTGCAGTGGTAAGTTTCCAATTTATAATTATTACTATATTGAACGTCTCTAAAAATAATATGTTAAAAGCCTAAAGCAGTAAAATCAATGTGTCACTTTAGCGGTAAGAGGAGGGAAATTGTTATGTATGTTAGGTTGGGAATACTGAATGTGGAATTTTAGACTTTCCGCGGATTGGTTTTGTGCGGAAACCAAGCAAATACGCACGATCTCGCACAAACACAGGTAAGATGCAGTTGTATTCATTTTTAAGTTGTTTATAAACATTTCCCCCCCCGCGACAGGTTTTATAAACTATAAACCGCCGGAATGGCGACCTATTTAGCGGTAACTGTACGAGGCGTATACATGCCGTTGTGCTTGCGGTGTGAGGTGAATGTTGTACGTGGATGATCCTGTAGAATAGGCCTATAGCAAAACTAAAGTAAACACACAGTCATAGATTTCATACTTGTGAAAACTTTTCAGAAGAGGCTTGAGAAGAAATTCTGGCAATACGAAGCAGTCGAAAAACTTGAATATCGACTACTGATGAAAGATGGGTATCGTGTCCGCAAGTTTTCTATACAGTTCATATTTTAAAAAAATTGACATTTTAGTATTCAAGGACGGTATCTATTCTGTTCAATTGGCACTTTCAAAATATTTCGTCGGTCCACAAGCACTTTACTACGTTAGCCAACAACTTCTCACCGGAAGGATTGGGTTTCGATCTCTGGCACATTTTGTAAGTGTTTTGATACGCAAGATGGTTATGGGGCAGCTGTTCAGAATGTGTTTTGTTTTTTGTCTCATTTCGCGGCTGCAAGTCTGGAGGACGTAGATTCGATTCGCCGCAGAGAATTAGATATAGGCTAGCCCCCTTCTAAGGGAAGTGACAGTATCCTTCGTCATGAGTCTATGGACTATTCTGTACTTTCTTGAAAGTTGCCTTACGCCATGCTGATCATTTCACTAGAAAGTCCTGTCACTTCTGAATGTAAAATGTTGGTTAGAAAATTCGCAAAAGAGAGAGGACAAAGAAAACAAAAAGTTCAACCTTCAACAATGATGGTGATGATATTGACTACCGCTTCAGTGTCGCCAATATCCTCAGAATGTCTGTTTATACAATCTGCAATGTAAAATAAATGGATCTATAAAGTATAGAAATCTTATTTAATAATTAAAACTAATACAAGAATGTTCAAAATGCAGCATGTGTTCGATTTATTTGTAACGTCCGTAGACCTGACCGTATTACACCTTCACTAAATATGCTGTCCTGGGTCCGTCTCAAAGAGCGAAGAACTATTCACTCTCTCACTTTATTCCTCAATATTCTTCAGAACTCTAACCCTAGCTACTTAGCTTCTCGTTTTAAACATTTGTCCTCATATCACGAAATAGATACTCGCCCACAATACCATATCACACTCTCCAGTCCTAAACACAGAACATCCTTCTACTCTTCATCTTTCACGGTCTCTGCAGCTCATCTCTGGAACTCTCTATCACAACATGTCAGAGACTGTTGGACATTGTCTAGTTTCAAAAATAAACTAAAATTGCACTTTTTCAATTCAGATTCCTTTCAATTGTAAGGCTCTTTTCTCTGCGATAGTTTTGTAATATATATATATATATATATATATATATATATATATATATATATATATATATATACTATATATTTCTCTCCCTTCCTTTCCCCCTTTTTGTTCTCGTGGCCACCAGATGAATTCATTATCATACCCTTTTTATTGTGGATTTTATTTAATTTTCGTATTTCTTTTCTTATTTGTTATTATTTTATTACATTCCATTTTGTTATATTCTTCCTTACGTTTTCCATATTAACTATTTCTACTGAATGATTTGCTTTTTAAAATATTCCAATGTATTTTACTTTCTTTTTTCTATTATGGTATTATTTTCATGTTATTTAGTGTCGATTTTATTATGCTATTATTATTTTTTTTTTGTGATATGTTACTATTCTGTTGTTTAACTTTTTGTTAAATTTTCACTGCTTGTATACCTTGTGACCTGGTAGAGTGTAAGAGAAGGTCCTACGGCCTTAACTCTGTCTGTATAAATAAATAAATTCTTCTTCTTCTTCTTATTATTATTATTATTATTATTATTATTATTATTATTATTATTATTATTATTTAGTACTTCGGTATTTGATGACGTTTATAGCTGCTGAATTCAGCTAGTCTTTACTTATAAATCCTACAAGACTAGAAGGTTAGTCATGACAGCTGTATATAGCTAGCGCACATCCTCTTAAGCTACATATGACTTGATTTCAAAGACTTTGGAACGCACTTAACTTTCCATAAAATTAAATTTTGACTTCATTCTCATACATGAATGTCGGTCGGAACATGTTGCAGATCATATCATCTTTTCAATATCGAGGCTCAGAAAGCGTCGAAGATTATTTACAGTAACTTACCTGGGTTCTATCGGCTGCTAATAATTATAATTTAATATCTTCCCCAACTTGGTGAGGTTGCCAAAGACAAAGGATGTTAAACAGTAACATTAAAAATATCTTACAAGTAATTTGTCTACAATAAACTGAAATTTACAGTAGATAATATTTTACAATAATGAAAATTTGCAGTATATTAAAAATATACAGGTAAAAATAAAATAGACTGAGAAAATTCAACTGTAATTTGAAATGAAGCACAAGTGCTGCCGTAATATCTACAGAAAGCTATGATAGAAATTTCCTTAATTGTTGTTGTTGTGATTCCAAATTTGTGACAGAATGAGACGAATTGTTTTGTTATGGTCCCTCTAGAGCCCACCATTAATCCGATGACTTCTATATCCCTGAGTTTATATGATATTTTGTAATAAGGGATAGTTGGTTCATAAATTGCCTTTTCTCTAGATTAACCTCCTCGGTTTGATTCTAGTGCGTCTCGAATCTGATGGTCGGATTCAGAATATAACCTTTTGTCTCTTCAGTTTTAAATGTTATAACATCAATACGCCGAAGGCTTCCAGTTTCCGCTATTCCATGGACTTGAAACTTAATGAGGAAAGATGTTTCAGAAGAAAATATTAAGGAAAAGGAATTTGAAAAATTATGTTTAGTGTGAAGGAAACATGGTTGGTAAAGAACTGGATTCGTGACCTGAGGTTGCTCGTGGATGAGAATTTCTCATAGGCTGATTACTTAATAAGTTTTATTATTAAATTTTCCTAACTGTAAGATGGACGTCAGGTATTTTCATGCTAAATCGTAATCTCATCTTACCATTATAAATTCCAATAAATAACTTCGCAGTTGATACAGCGTCGTCAGTTAACCTATTAGAACATCTAATGTAACGAAGATGACTGTGTAGGTCTAGAATCGAAGTGTTTGAGGAATCCTGCCCGATGATGGCTTCCCCTACGACAAATTTCACAGAATCTGTCCGACTTCGAACTCATTTCTTTGATTAAAAGCCGCTAGTTGATTGACGTATATGAAATCCGGGAACGGAAGCACATAGCCCGCTGTTACACGCAGCAGCCGCTCACCTGAGGATGCCTCACACGTCCTCACGAATTGTTGCTGCTATTTTTCATGCGGCCGCTTTCATTTTTCATATTTCATGAGACAAATACAAATGGCATAACCATAACGAGAGGTTTCGAAATAAATCACGTGACTCGGGGGATTCACGAGTGGGCAATCCATCACGTGACGTCACTTCCGGCGTGTCATCATGACCCGCAGCACCATCAATCTCAAAATGGAGGCGAGCTGACATCTTGATTGGAGACATTGTTGTGACAAGTAGAGATGAAGCATCGTGACACAAGATGTCACCTTCGTGACGAAGATGGAAGTGAAGAAGAGGGAAGTAAACGAAGGTTGAAAGAAAGATGAAAATGAAAATAAGTAAATAACGTGAGATAGGACGGAAGGAAATAAGTAAGAAGGGAACAAGGCTCAAAGGAAAGTAGAAGGACAGAAAAATGCTTAAGAGCGGAAAAAAAGAAAGTAAGTAAGAAAGAAAGATGAAGTTAAAAGGAAGATGAATAGAGAAAAATAGAAATAGTAGAAGAACGAAGAAAAGAAGTAAAAGAGGAAGGCAGAAAGAAAGTAAAAACGAATTAGAGGAAAGAGAAAGAATGAGAAAATAAATATATTGGTAAAAAGACGTAAAGAAGAGGAATTAGTAAATCATCATCATCATCATCATCATCATCATCATCATCATCCTGTCAAGTACTAGTCCCAAAAGAACTGTTACGGCCTGAAAAAGCGATTTTCTTGCCATCTTTTCATAGGTCGACCAAGTGACCATTTCCCATTTGGACGATTCTTCATTAATGCCTTAGGGATCCTGGATGAAACCATTCTTGAGACGTGTTCCTTCCAGTTTAACTGATATCTGGAGATACAGTCCAGTATTGATGAAGCAATTAATAAATAAAGAAAAAAAAGTGCTGAAAAGAAAATAAGAAATTGGGAGATGAGAAGGAAAAAAAAAGAATTTAAAAACTAAAGAAAGGGAAAAAATAGATAAAAACGAAAAATGAATTTAAAGAAGAAAAACACGTGAAGAATGAAATGCACACTTTCATGAACTGCTTCAGAACTATCAACACATTTCCGTACGTACAATTTTATTACTGCCTGTAATTCTGTCAAAGTTCCGCTCTTATGGAGTTGATCATGCAGATAGGTAGAAAGCATGCCAGTTACGTTGTACGTATGTTTATCTCGTAAAATTTTGAGCTGAACTTTTTAACAGATATAAATACGGGCCAATATCCACCAGCATTGACAGTGATATGATTGGGTTCCCTCTAGTGCCCTACCCTCATGCACTGCGTCATAGATGTATGACAGTGGCACAATGTCCACACATGTGCAGAGGTGCACTCGTTATGAGTGACTAACTGGCCGGGATCCGACGGAGTAAGCGCCGTCTTAAACCACAAAGTGATTATTTTTCTCATAGCCTATCATATATTATTACGATGTACCGAAGTACATATATTTCCATGCAGAAATTCTGCGTCATCATATGATTATCTTTTGGGTTCCCTCATATGATGACGCAGAATTTCTGCATGGAAATATCATATGTACTTCGGTACATCTTAATAAAACAATGATAGTGTTAATTTTGAATTCCTTATGATTTGTCAATAGAATAATTGAGGACGTCACCCGAATAGGACGTATAGAGCAAAATGCAGTTCTGATATAAACTAATGCCAGTGTTTGTCAGCTGTCAGGTTCATTACAGTTGTGTCGAAAAAGTATAATTTAACAGGGAAGAAAAATTTTTATGCTCGACCATGCCGAAATGTAGTAATTATACACCTGGTAGCAGCCCGTTTTTTAATGGACCTCATTAAAGTACACCTATTCATTAAAGTTCAGGTGTTCCACCAACCAGAAAACACCATTGTAGCAATATGAAAGCGCAAGTATCGATTATTCTCGGATATGCAATCGAAAGGCAACAAGCGAAACGTCACGGAGGCTGGAAATCCAATACTGTCGCAGGAGGTTATGTTCTGTTACTATAATAATTAGCGTTAATTGTAAATAATATTCAAATAAATTCAATTTGTCATCTCGTTTTTTAATGTCTAAATCAATTTCAAGGTTATATCAAGATTAATGTTCATTTTACTCTCTAGATTACATCAAGGTCAATGACATTTGTTCCTCGGAAAAAAATCAATACTTTCGCGTCTGCGCACATCTCACAATTTACGAGATATTGTACAAGGTCAATTCCGCTCCCCAGTCAGATAACAATAACATGAATACTTATGAATAATTTCAAGTTACAAATATGGTCGAGCATAAAAAGTCGTATGAAACTTGCCTATAATGGTAATTAAGACGCTCGTATGAAAATTATGAAACTCGCTTGCGCTCGTTTCATAAACATACTCGCGTCTTAATTACTACCATTATAGGCTCGTTGCATAATGTACTATTTCGACACAACTGTGATGAACCTGACAGCTGAAAAACATTCAAATTATAGTTTATATCAAAACTACATTTTGCTCTATGCGCCCTTATTCGGGTGACGTCCTCAAATTGTTACATTTTTCTCGTCCACGCAATGTTGTTCTAGTCTTCCTGAGAACTGGAGATAAGAGATATATCCATAATGTACTTACAGTATGTAACATGTCACTCATATATTGAAGATTAAGTTAATTTCTCGACTTCTCGACATACGGCCATCGCTGCACAACAACACGTATGTCCAACGACATGGGAGAAGGGGTTGCTTAGAATTTTCAAGCAGGCAGCTGTGAGATATCGAGCTGCGAGAGAAATTGCAGGCAATACAGCGACGTGGGCAAGGAACGGAAGGCGATCTGGAAGAAAAGGGACGCGACTTCTTCTGAACGATTTAACTTATGATATCCCCGAGTGGAGATGAGTGGCTGCCTGCCTTAAGCTGCCTGCAACAACGATTCAAGTTGCTACTTCACTTCCTTGCTGAGTCAACTGTTTCTATGCTTGTATTGTTTTCGAGATTCGCGAGGTCAATTAGGCCAGATGTTTTGGATTTTCAAGAGAAATAAAATTTCCCATCGTGACTTTCTTGGAAGGGAATTTTCCTTTGTTAACCGCACGATAGTAGACTGGAACAGCTTAGCCTACCTCTGGCAATCTTTCAGGGCGGTCTTTTCAAAATCAATACATTTAAGGAAATGTTGAGAATATTAGACTGATAATATAATTGTAGGTGCAGTGTAATTATCTTAGTTGTGTCGTGTAATTAATTAATTTGATATGTAATTAACAGGGAACGGATTTATATGGACTAAAAATATATGAAATATGTAAATATATATGTAGTTATTTTTACCAAAATATGGAATTAAATATGGATTTTTACCAAAATATGGAATTAAATATGGACTTAAAATTATAAAAAAATGACTATGTACGTTAAATATTGGTACATTTTAATCAAACTAAACAAAAAATATAATGGACGTACCTTATCTTCCAATGTAGTTTCAACAAAACACAATTTTTATTGTCTGTTACCATAACAATAGGTTACAAACATTTCTTTCAAGTGCTGAAAAGTGAATCTTCTTCTATTGTCTCTGAGGATAGATTTATACTGACTAAAAGAGCGTTCGACGTCACAAGAAGTAACTGGTACATAATTCAATTTCACAATGTCTGCTGGGGATAAGTCCAAGTTAATCTTCACTGTTGATTCACCACTCATCACAGCAACAACCTTTTGTAGTTCTTCATATCCAGGGTTTTTTGAAAGTACAGTGTCCACCTTAGCTCTTACTGCATCTGCAACTTTACCTCTACCACGATTCAGTTGTTCCACAGTACTATTTATAATTTCAAAACTTTCAGATAGTGAAAGGTGCCTATTTTGGAGACTTTTGAGCGTTTTTATGATGCATGAAAATGTATGCTGAATGTGAGCTAAGTCATTCTTCACACTTATGTCACAGGTAACTGTTTTCGCAGTATCAATTGAGACTGCATCTTCAGAGTCCAATGCAAGGAGAACATTGCTAATAGAGTCTATATGTTCGGCATAATATTCAACTGCTTCTAGCCATGTACCCCATCTAGTTAAAATTGGCTTTGGTGGCAATGGAATTTCAGGGTACATTTCTTTCAACACGTTAACTCTACTGGGAGCTTTGAGAAATACTTTTTTCACTGATGAAATCAACAAATCTACTTTAGGGAAATTGTCTCTGACCACTTCTGCCACACGATGAAATGCATGCGCCACACAAGTAAAATGAGTCAATTTAGGATATACAACAGATAATGCTTGTCCAGCTTTGACCATATAAGGGGCAGCATCGCTAATAAAGAATAACACATTATCGTACATAATACCCTTTGGCCACAGGATACCCATAGCTTCGTTGAACAGTTTAACTATAGTTTTGTTATTGCACTTTTCTAGAACATCACAATGTAAAAGAATTCGTTCAGAATATTGTTCACTTAACAAACCGATAACTACATTACCAACAAGTCTACCTTCTTTGTCGGGAGTCTCATCAATGGAAACCCAAATTGAACTATCTTTAATTTCATCTCTTATCTTCTGTATTGTCTCATCGTAGATGGATGGAGCATACGTCTTCCTAAGTGTTGACTCATTCGGGATTGTATGTTGAGTATATTTTTCAAGGAATTCCCTGAAGACCTTATTCTTTAGTTTGTAGAGAGGAATATCAGCAGAGATGAGAGAACGGCACAGGTCGATGTTAAACTCAGATCTTACATTCGATGTTGTTGGTTGTGTTAAAAACAATTGTCTCTGTTTGGAATTTAGTTGTTTGTTGGCCTGATGTTTACTAGTTGTAATGTGTTGTTGCACCAGGAACTTTTGTGTAGATGATACTGCACACTGACACAAATTACAAAATAATATTTTATTGTCAGTTGATAAACCATCTTCTTTAAATTCTGAAATGTAACTTGTTAGTTTTGATTTTAAATTGACTGAATGACGTACTTTTGGCATATTTACCGTCTTTATAGTATGATTTACAAAACTGAACCTATGTGTACTCTGACTGGCATTTAACTGTTGAGCTGCACAACTGAAGTCTGTTAAAAATTTTAAATTAAATTAATACAGTTTTGTAACTTACTTTCCCATTGTTGATAGGACTGCTAATTTTCAAATAACTCTGATGTTAAAGGGATTACTGAACATGTGTTTAAATCTCTATTGTTGAAATGTATTTTTAAAAGTTAATGGAATTTTGTTTTGTTTTATTGTTAAACCTAATATAATATGGACTGTTTTATATGAAATATGGAAAATATATGGAAATTAACGAAAATATGTACTAAACTCTAAAATATGGAAAAATATGGAAAATAAAAGTAGGATTTTTCAACCCTACACATTGTGAAACATAAAGATAATGCAAAATATAAATTATATTAGTTTTATAAGTAAATATGTATTTACATATAAATCCTTTCCCTGGTAATTAAGATGGTATGTAATTACTTAAGTTGGAAATAGTCAGGTTTAATAGAAGTACTGCTAAGTTAGGTTTACTTTTGCTTATAGTAGGCGTTATTACAGCACCGTTTTGTTTATAGTCCTAGGTTTATTGCATGTATTTATTTATAGTTACAATTAAATTCACGTTGATTTTATTTTTAATGCTTTAATTATTGTAAATGTTATTAATATAATTATTATAATGTTATTGTTGTATATTATATATCACTGCCACCGGTTGTCTACCCAATTGTAGTGTTAATACATACATACATACATACATACATACATACATACATACATACATACATACATACATACATACATACATACATACATACATACATACATACATACATACATACATACATAACGCCGTGCTCTCATGGTTAACATTCGGCAGGTCTTTGAGCGGCCTCGTGCATAACATTCGGCAGGTCTTTGAAATTTAATTGCATTATTGTTTTCAATTTCTTATGTTGTCGCTCCAATCACTCGCCTCAATTTCAATATTGCAACCAATAAGCTGCTTCCATTATTAAATGACACCTACTTGTCTAATCCACGTGGACTAAAACCGAGGTTGTAATGTCTTGTGCTGAGGACGAACATTAAGGTATGTGACTAAAAATTATTATTGAAGAGTTATTATTAAGAGTTAAGAATGTCAACGTACACGTATATGAAATAATAATAATAATAATAATAATAATAATAATAATAATAATAATAATAGCAGCAATTTAACAATATAACAAACTACAGTGCTTATTCTTATCGAGGAAGTAGACGTGACAACGTAACGCTTAGAGTGAAACCTACAGAGCAACAATCGGTCGGCAAAATTATGTTTTAAAAGCACACCGCACGTTATTGTATGATGCCGACATGTTCACCATGAGAGCGCGACGATAATACATACATACATACATACATACATACATACATACATACATACATACATACATACATACATACATACATACATACATACATACATACATACAGTACATACTGTACATACATACAGTACATACTGTACATACATACATACATACATACATACATACATACATACATACATACATACATACATACATACATACATACATACATACATACATACATACATACATACATACATACATACATACATACATACATACATACATACATTCTGTACATACATACATACATACAAATGAAGTCTGGGGCATGAAGCCGTAAGGCACCTGACATGATCCTGTTCCTGCGTAAAAGGGTTTCAGACAAAATTACTGATCGCCTCCCTCATGTATCCTGTTTGGAGTAAATTGTCTCTGCAGATTATTTGCTTGAGGGAAATAAGAAAAGTGGCTCCTTTTGAGCAAGCAAACATTCTGAAAACATATAAGAACGTTACAAGTCCACTTTAAGGAAAGAACGAAACCTGATTGACGAAGTTATGTATCCGATATTAAAAGAGGCAGACACAGTGCGCCGATTAGGGTTGATGGGCTCAGGGCTAATGTAAATCGTATTTATGTGCAAGCTAACAATTTACTGTAAAAAACAAAACCCTGCAAGTTTCGTTCCACCATTTGCTCACATTCTGAGCTGAAAAATTTCAAAATGACTAAATTAATTAAATAAATAAGTAAATAAATAAATAAATAAATAAATAAATAAATAAATAGACAGGACAGGACAGGACAGGACAGACAGAGGCAGGCAGGCAGGCAGGCAGGCAGGCAGGCAGATAGACAGATAGATAGATAAATAAATAAATAAGCAAATAATTAAATAAATAAACACATAAATAAATAAGTAAATAAACAAATAAATAAGTAAAGAAGTAAATAAATAAATAAGTAAATAAACAAATAATTAAGTAAATAAATAAAAAACAAATAAATAAATAAATGCACAAATAAATAAATAAACAAATAAATAAGTAAATAAATAAACAAATAAACAAATATATAAATAAATAATTAGGCCTAAGTAGGTAATAGTGGTGACTGTGGTTGTGCTGGTGATTATGAAAACCCCTGTTCGCTGGCAGATTTTCAAAGAGGAGCGCGCTTTCTATCCCAGGCAGACAGTGTAAGATCTTTGTGGTTGAACTGATTATGCGGTAGTTCACCCCACCCCCAAATCATTCAATTTAGCTTGCCATTCTAAATTCAGTATTATTTCATTATTATATTACTATTATTTCACCATCTCTGAATAAGGTTTGTTCTTTTAAAGGAACGTTAAATTACGAGTATTACCACAGCTTTCCCGGCACTGTTCATCCACGCATATTACTTCAGTGCGGTATTTTTTAAGGGAGTGTATGCACAAGTTATGTTATGATACAATGTAGCACCGGGTGCGCTCAATAAAGATATCGTAAATCATCGGCAGACAGTTGTCACAACTATGGAAAATTGCGAGGACTCCTACAAACTTGTCCATATACTACACTTAAGAGAATATCGCTTCGGTTCTGTCCCGCTGATTTGATATTTATCGACTCTCTGCCAAAATAACACATTTAATTGAACTAACAACTCGAAGGAATGATTGATGTCTGACCCGGCGCGGCGCAGCTGTGTTCCCTTGGCAAGGCTTACCATCCAGGTCTGACTCAAAGCAATCGCATTGCTTAACACTATTAGTTCAGTGATTTTAATTAATTTTTACCCTCCTCCACTTTCCTAGCTAATCCTGTTTTTTTTCTTCGTTATTTAACGACGCTGTGTCAACTAGGAAGTTATTTTGCGTCGATGGATTGGCGACAGCAAGATGAGGCCGAGGATTCATCTTAGATTACCTGACATTCGTCTTACGGTTTGGGAAAACCTCTTATAAAACCCAATCAGGTAATCAGCCCAAGCGGGGATCGAACCTCTGCACGAGCGCAACTCCGTATCTGCAGGCAAGAGCCTTAACCGACCGAGCTACGCCGATGGCCACGAATTCGTGTTATAGGCTATTCCAGGGCGAGAAGTGGAGATGCCATTTCAATGATAACATTCTAAATGTGCTAAGTGCCAAAAACAACTTTTTGAGATACTGATGAAAAACACACTGCGAAATGCATGTTGGGATATTTACAACACCGTCTTCTGACGCACGAATATGTAATTTACAGTTCAGCTACGAAAAAGACAATTTAGTATGAGATTCTCATATGGATGTTCCTACCATAGATTTAATAAAATTAAATCTTAAAAATTTGCACTTAGCACATTTAGAATGTTAGGTCTTCAATTGTAAATATTTCGTGGCAGTTAAGAATTCGAACATGTATGCTCAAGAATCAAAGCCTAACGTTTTGTAACAACACAAAGTAACTGGTTGTTCCATTTGATTTAGAAAGAACACTTACAGACCCTAAAGTATAAGAAATGTTAGGGTATGTAAGTAGCTGCACTATAATATCTCCGAAGTAAATGGAACAAATATATGATCTAAACACAGATGCGAAAGGCGTAGGAAGAGTATGATGTAGGAGTCTATACTCTATACTGCATATAGTAATGTAACAGTAATAAAATAACATCAATTTTTGGTGAGCTACGCCTTTTATCCTTGAATTAATCGCATAAGTCTACGTATGTGCAACTCATTTAAACGTTGTTGTTGAATTTTATAGTTTTCCTTCCTCTCTCTTTAAGAATCGTCTCTTACTGTGCTCCACTGCCTACGAAATAATTTATTAGCACAAAGCAATCAATTATTCGCACTTTTCTCATATGCAAATATATCAAAATGCAAGACCAAAGATATAATCCTGTATAATATAAATAAATCTTCCTTGAATTTACCAAAATAAACTCGAATTCGCACACACTCTCATCGAGCCAAGGACAGAGCGGGTAATATATGTATGTGAAGAAGTGTAATAGGCTAATTACTAGTCATAATTCGACACCTAATAATTTGGTTGCTAGTTGATATGATAATTATAGGGCTGGTTTCGAATTTTATGCAAGTGAAGAAGAGATCTGAGTAGGTTCTCTACGAGAATATAAAAAGGTAAAGGTAACGCCTTCACATAACATGAAGACACTTGGGGCACGGAGGTAGAGCCCCAAGCTTTCTTGACCTCGGCACTAGAATAAGGTGGTATGGTCAGCATCACGCTCCGACCGTCTTTTAACCCCGGGAAAATCTGGTGTCCACCGCTGTGGAGTAACAGTTAGCATGCCTGACCGTGCAACGAGCGGACCCTGGTTCAAGTCCTTGGTGGTACAAGTTTTTTTTATAGGTTTTTCCTCAATCAATCAAGAACAAATGATGGGTAGCGTTCGACGCTGGACCCTGGACTCGTTATAATCTTCATCTCATTCAGATGCTAGATAACCTTAGTAGTTGATAAAGCGTCGTAAAATAACCAATTAAAAGATACTCAATTTGATAGGAGACTGAGTGAACCCTACGAGAACACATGATTTTCTGAATAAAAATTACGGTCTATTGTAGTTTTCACAATTTTTTATTAGCTCAATAATCTCCAAAGTTCGAATCGATCAATGAAATAATAAAACATTAACTCTACTAAGTAGTTCTACCCAAATAGGCTTTTTGTGCATCCGAGATGGACTGAATTGCGTGCAGACTATTCGTACTCCCCGACTAAGCTGGCCCCAGCATTCACCACATCACGTTCATTCTCCATCCTTCAAAGCCATAACTTATAGGCTACCATACGTTTGGTGATGGTCTGCTATACCTAACAGATCTATATGAATCTTCAAATTTCTCTTAGTTGTGAGAAGAATCTGGGAGCTTTGGTACCCCTTATACATATCTGAGTCATCTAGACTTTATCATCAATTCTTCGACAAACCGCTAGGAACACTCACTATGGCGGACGGCCCATTTAGTTTCACGCAAACACAGGAGGTGTCATATTTTCGAGACAGAAATGATAATGAAAGGGTAATTAAAAGAGAGTTAAATGACGAGGAAAAACGGATTAGCCCCGAGAAAAATCTGCACTACCGTGTCTTTGTCCACAACAAATACAACTCAGCATTTGCCGAGATTTTAACTCGGGAATGCTGCAGTGTTTCCACTGAACAAAATTGAAATGTACCAGACATTACAGAAAATTGTACCAATATACCAAACTGTACTATTTTTGTTTAATTTAATGTACCAAATCTACCAATCACCTAGAATTCTCCCAAAACATTAACAATTCTGGGAACAGGCATTAATATGCAAAAAAGCTACCTAACATTATTCTTTTATTGTCCCTTTACTATATTTACAGCAACATGATTTTTATTTTTTAACACATAGTCTACAGAATAACCTCGTTAATCCGGACTAATATAGGAATAAGTCGTCCGATTTAACGAAAGTCCTGATTAACTGAAATGTCCCTTGGTCACTTCGATTAATTATATCATCGTTCAATAAAAGAAACTTATTTTCTGGATAATAATAAAGGAGAACATTGAAGAAAAGGGGACAATTAATTTTAAAAGCCGTTATTGATTTATATCCCAAAGTAATAGATTTAATTTCAAGTTGACTAAGTATATTATTGATCATTGACAATAATCATGCTGTTTCTTCCACTAATTTAACATTGCTCAAAACATCTGTAAAATTCTCAGTTTTAATATTGTTATAAAATAAAAAAGTACAGATTGTATAAAATTATGTCAACATTATACTAAAAAATCAACTGTACGTACCAGCCTACAGATAATTTAAAATTGTACAAAATCCGTACAATTGTACCAAAAGTGGCAACAATGCGGCTCGGTCGTCGTAAACCAGCGCTCTACCAACTGGACTACCAAGGCGGCTTGAAATTTCAGTTATGGTTTATTTAATGACGCTCGCAACTGCCGAGGTTATATCAGCGTCGCCGGTGTGCCTGAATCTTGTCCCGCAGGAGTTCTTTTACATGCCAGCAAATCTACTGACATGAGCTTGTCGCATTTAAACACACTTAAACGCCATCGACATGGGCCGGGATCGAACCTGCAACTTCGAGCACAGAAGACCAGCGCCATACCGACTACGCTACCGAGTCTGGCTAATGTATGTATGTATGTATGTATGTATGTATGTATGTATGTATGTATGTATGTATGTAGAGATCGATTATTTAGTCCTTCCAGTTCAGAGACGCGAAAGAGGGGAAGTAGTAGGAGTAGTGGGGAGAGCTCCGGAGTAGAGATAAGGGTGAGCGGTCAGTAAAGGAATGCAGTACAGCTTAATTGTACTAGAAACGTACCTCTCTACCGTACGCATGACATCCGATTGCTCCGAAGGCAAGAGAGTGACTAACCCAAACACCCCTGGCGTAATTAAATGGACTCGCCTGACCCAGGCGCACATCTCCGGCGACTGTCAGGACTAAATAATCGTACTATATGTATGTATGTATGTATGTATGTATGTATGTATGTATGTATGTATGTATGTATGTATGTAATTAATTAATTAATTAAATTAAATTATGGTTTATTTAACGACGCTCGCAACTGCAGAGGTTATAATCAGCGTCGTCGGTGTACCGCAGGAGTTCTTTTACATGCCAGTAAATCTACTGACATGAACCTGTTGCATTTAAACACACTTAAATGTCATTGACTTAGGCCGGGATCGAACCCGCAATCTCGAGCATAGAAGGCCAGCTCTATACCAACTACGCTAACGAGGTCGAGTGTATGTATGTATGTATGTATGTATGTATGTATGTATGTATGTATGTATGTATGTATGTATGTATGTATGTATGTATGTATGTATATGTAGGGCTATTTATATATTGTTTTTGTACGCAGATATTAAAACATGTAATACAACAAATCGTGTAATGCAATCATTTATTTCCCACTTACAAACACTTTTCAAAATGTAGATACTATTGAGAATCATTATTATAATAATACAACTGCATTGTAGTCTGTGTGCAATGGCAATGGCAGGCGAAAATTAAGTATTCTGAGACAATATGCATCGTATCCACCTGGGCTACTGCAAAACACAGAAAGTAGCTCCGGTCTGTGTTCAGCGCCGGCAGATGATTGAGTCGACTGATGTTCAGCGCATTAGTAACAAAAATCTGAAATGTTTGTCGCAATGTGTACACTCATTCAGACTAACGAAGGTGGGGTGGAAGTCTTAGACCCTTGATGCTCCCACACAAGTTTCTGTCTCTCCCTCGCTCCCACTCTGACATCGCAATTTGCGAGATAATTGCGCCCTCATCTCGTGGTTCAATTGTTACGTCCTACAACCAGGCTTCACCTTACCACTGCTGCCATCTGGCCTACATCCCTCACTCTCCCCCTTTTTATTTCTGATACACTTGCTAAGAAGGGAAAAAAGTAACATCGATAAAATAAATCTCAGATACTACTTCTGCTGCTTTACTTGAAATGTGAATTGCATTTCCTACATAATCTTGATATAATATCGTATAAGGTTTTGTAATGTCAATATGACGAAACAAATGCAAACAGTAAATGAAAAAAAATAAGATTTAGAAAGGTTTGAGAAGTATATGTTGAGATATTTTATGTCTTATTTTCAGAAACAACTTGCATGTTCCAGCATACGGTTTGTATTATTCAAGAAGGTTTACTAGGCCTACTCTGTTTGGTCAGTTAAGCCTGATGAGCCCAAGCATCTATCCAGCTCTCAAGTGATATTGACCTAACAGTGCAAATTGTATCTGGTTCCGAAACTTCGAAATACACAATTTTTTCACAATAAAATCACTAGAAATTTATAAAATGTCACAAAAGTGTGGAAGTCAACTTGCGACGGTATTTGATTATGTCGTATTTATAAATTAGGCCATTTGTAAAAAAAAAAATATTAACTGTTAAAAGTTAAATAAGAGATTTCAATGATCTGTGGTCTTTGCACAGCTTTTCATATATGTTTTACAAGGTACTTTAATTAATTAAGTGCAGAGCGTTCGGCTGGGTTCTGGGCCGATAAAACTCATGCACATGTGGCGGCGAGCTGCTTCGGGTCTAGTTGAGAAAGCGGGCCAAATCGCAATCGGCTGATATCATACCACCTCAAGGCCATATAATGCGCGTGTATGTAGTTTCCTTTGTGCAGTGTGTAATGTTGGAAGTCGTTCAATATCGAGATTTTTTTAGTAAGTTATTTTACGACGCTCTATCAACATCTTAGATTACTTAGCGTCTGAATGAGAGGAAGGTGATAATGTCAGTGATATGAGTCCGAGGTTCAGCACCGAAAGTTACTCAGCATTTGCTCATATTGGGTTGAGGGAAAACCCGGGAGAAAACCTCAACCAGGTAAATTTGCTCGACCGGGAATCGAACCCTGGCCACCTGGTTTCGCGGCCAGACGCACTAACCGTTACTTCACAGGTATGCACAGGTATGGACTCAAGATATTTTGTGCAGTGTGAGAAGTGATAAGTCTGTTAAAGAAAAAGAGTTTGCCGTTACTTTTAGAGCTAATTCTTTGAAATGTAATTTCAGTGTGCATGTGTGTGCGTTTGTGCATTAAATAAGATTGTTAAACTACTGATTCCAGCTGAAAAGTTTACGCTAGAACGGCGAAATTTTACGTATGACACATACATGAAAACCGATTATGTTGAGACATGTGTAGTCAATTTTTAAGAGAAATTTCCTGACTTTCTAGTTCCGAGTGGAGAAACAGACAAATTGCTCATACATTAAGGGCAAGAGGGTTCTCTAAACGCTCTAAACCAAAACGAAATGTTGTAACGGAAAAAAAAAGCCCGATGAAATTAGTGCATCATTGGAACGTTCTATAAATACATTTCCAAGTCATGTTGCACGGGAAGTAGACGTTTCAAAAACTTCAGCCCATAGAGCAGTAGTGTCAGAGTTGTAAGCTCCGAAACCGGTTGTGGTGCTAGAGACGTCCAGTCGGAGCGTGAACTTGCTTATGTCTGTGGAAGCACCGGAGCACGCAACGAGTTATAGTGGAGCGCTCCGCTCCGTTTAGGCTGTGTCTGACAACGCTGCCATAGAGCTACTAAACATTTGCGACCAAAACCTTTCACAACGAATATAGCCAAAGAAATACGGCCGAATAACATGCCGAGTGAGTTTTTGTAATAATAAGATTTTATAGATCATTGTTTATGATACTGTTAATCCTAATCTAGTAATTTTCTTTGTTGAGACACGATTTCACTCACTTGGTCACGTTGCTTCACGTAACAATAGATACAGAAGCTCACATAATCCACAAATAATACAAGAAGTTTATGATGTATGAGTGTATGGTATTCTGTACCTGCAAGGAGAGTAATAGGGTCCATATTTATTTAAGATATGATATGATATGATATGATATGATATGATATGATATGATATGATATGATATGATATGATATATGATATGATATGATATGATATGATATGATATGATATGATATGATATGATATGATATGATATGATATATGATATGACATATGATATGATACGATACGATATGATATGATATAATGATATGATGACACGACACGATGATATAATAATAATAATAATAATAATAATAATAATAATAATAATAATAATAATAATAATAATAATAATAATTTCATTGAATGATCATAATAATGGTACACTTTTGGTTGGCACTCCCGATGAAGCAAAAGCTTGTGGCAGGGAGTGATAGATATGATATGATATGATATGATATGATATGATATGATATGATATGATATGATATGATATGATATGATATGATATGATATATGTTTATTTCTACAACTCTTATTTGGTTATGGTCGCCACCACATCTCTGTTTAAGATTATAGTAAGTTCAGTTTGATACCGCACACAAATATTCGGGCCGGTGTTTTGAATTTGTATATTTTTAACAAGATTCTTTCAGAGCACACATCGTCCATGATGTTTTGGAATTAATAGGGGAGGTTTTTGATGGCAGGATCATTTATAGAAGGTGTTGGCCCGTACGTTCTCGAAATCTAACCCTATATGTGAAAAACACTGAAAAAACAAAGTATGCACAAATAATCCCTATTCTATACACAAATTTAAGAACAATATAACAACAGAAATTAGAAGAATTATGGAAGGAGGATTTTGGAAAGTCAATACTAATTTCATGAAAAAAATACTTACTAGGAATATCATAATGCAGACGGATACCATTTTCAATAACTTTTATAATATAAGCTTTTACTAATTATGAAATAAATAGATGTAATTGCGTGCGTGCAATTATTAATCAAACTTAGGTATAGGAGTTGAACAACGCGATAGGTTACAGATAGAATTGCCACTATGATAGGCTATGCGGCGTGCGCAGCTCCCCACTCATGCGTGCGGTTTATCGGCTAAGACCCATGAACTCTCTATAAAATACAAGTTGCATGATCTGCACTACAAACATGGATTAGGTATAACTAAAATACATACAATGGGACATTAAATTACTGGAATGGTCGACTATAGAAAATCCCAAAAAGAAGGTAGAATTACAAATATAGTCTAATATCAAACGAATGTAAAATACAAATAATAGACAAATGGCTTGCAATGTGGTGACAAAAATTCAATAATCACAAAGACCTACTATACATGACACCAAACATACTTGGTAGATCTGTATGAGACAATATCCCTCGAGAAAGAGATAAAAGGACGAAATAGATTAAAAATCTAAAGAAAAAAAATGCTTGGAACGCAAGAGTATTGCGAGAGGAATCTTAAACACAAATATGAAGCTAACGTAATTCTTTTCGGAACTTCAGGTATTGGCGAGCTCTGCTAATCGGGAGATTTTAATTTTACGTCCGATTAATTAATTTAACATAGCGAAAGAGGCAATGATAATGGTTAACAGAAGTAAATTTTTACGTAGGCCAGAAAGGACCAACGACAATTTTTCTCATTTAGCTATGTAGGAGATACGGAATGCGTGAGTATAAAGTTAAAATTGGTTGGCACATATTAAAATTAACTGTAATATGTATATTATTTTCCGACCGACAAGCATTTACGCATATAAATATAGCTTCTCAACATTCGTTGCCACAGTTCTGCAGAGGTCAAAGTTTAATTGGGATTTCCCGGTCTCTGATCGGACCAAAAACCCTGATAGAACTGATATTTAGCTATTGCAGTGAATTTCAGTGAAGTTCGAAGGACCTAATTACACAAATCCACTCTCCTCACATCCACACTTGGGCCTCCTGAGATCTTTTAAGATTCGAAAGAGAGAGTGGTGTGCGGAAAGCAACGGGAAGCTACTGTATTCATCTTTCCCAAGAAAGTCTGCAAAATAAGAGACTAGTGAAGTGCTTTGTGTGGAGTGTAGCATGGTATGGTGCAGAAACATGAACATTACTACAAAGTGAAGAGAAGCGACTAGAAGCATTTCAAATGTGGATATGGAGAAGGATGGAGCGTGTGAAGTGTACAGACAGAATAAAAACAAAGCTTTGTTGGAAAGAGTGAATGAAGAAAGAATGATGCTGAAACTGATCAGAAAGAGTAAAAGGAATTGGCTGGGTCACTGGCTGAGAAGAAACTGTCTACTGAAGGATGCACTGAAAGGAATGGTGAACGGGAGAAGAGTTCGGGGCAGAAGAAGATATCAGATGATAGACGACATTAAGCTATATGAATCATATGAGGAGACTAAGAGGAAGGCAGAAAATAAAGACTGGAGAATGCTGGGTTTGCAGTGAAGGATTTGCTCTTGGGCAGAACACTATGAATTAATGAACAGTTCAACAACTTTTGTATCTCTTCTGCTTATCTTATATCCAGTAACCGGCGTAAATAGCGACTTTCAAAAAAAAAAATTTCAGTTGTGTTATTGAGATAGCTACCTCCTCGTCTCACAGGTAGTCTAAAGCTGTTTGTATCCGGAGTTCTGATATTCTTGAAATGTATGTTCTCCAGAGAGACAATACTTGCACTCAAATAATAAGCCTTTAAATATGAAACTAGACATTAAATTTTAAACTAAGTTCTCAATAACTCGCGTAAGTAAAGAGTGAAAATAGAAACTCCAAACAGTAATATGAAGTACAGTGTATGGGGTAGCGCTGCAGGAAGATAGTAGCTAAACTACCGTCACAGAAGTCTTAAGTGCAAAGAAATTGGTTGGATCTTGTAACGCGGGTCTGCATGCTCCAGTTTCACACATCGACTGAACGAGTCTTGAGTTTCAGGTCTCTGGCTGGAATGGCGAAGTTCCCTGCACAACATGAGTCTATCTGCCGGGCAGTGTGTGCAAGAATGGAACATAACTGAGTAGAAGTCGTCCATGCGAGAGGAAAGGAATAAGGTAAAGGCGAAATATGGAAGGTCTAGATCAGAAAAAGTGACGTAGAAACAAAATAGGAAGGGTGAAGATAAGTAGAAGGAAGAGACAAGGAAGCAAACAAGTAAAAAAAGAACGAAAAGTGAAATGAGGAATAAATAAAAAATGTAAACAAAAATAAGAAAAGGCCTTAAGTAAATAAGATGAAATAAAGAAGGTTTAAAAGTGGAAGGATGGCTAGAAAAGAGTAAGAGAATATGGTAGGAATGGCGAAGCGACAGGATAAAGGAATTTAAGAAAGGTGAATAGAAGAAAATCGGAAGAGAATAATTGAATAAGAGAGAAAACAAGAACAAACCGGCTAAAAAGGAACTAAGGAAAAAAATAGGTATGAAGTAATAGGTAGAAAATATTAAGTAATTTAAAAGGAAGGCAATAAAATGCAAAGAAGTAAGAAGGGAAGTGTGAACGAATTAATAACGAACAGAAGAAAATAGAAAGAGAAGGAAAATGTGAAAAAGAAGTAGGAACAAGGAAAGAAAAGTTAAAGAATGAACAAAAGGGAAGAAAAAGGAAAATGCAGGCCAGAAGAAAAAGTGGGAAAGTGTAAGGGAATAAATAAATAAATAAATAATTAAATAAATAAATAAATAAACAAATAAACACACCGATAAATAAATGAATAAATAAATAGATAGATAAATAAATAAATAGGCACGGAAAGTAAAAATAAGATAAAATAGTTTGAAAGAAACGAGAAAAAATTAGGAAATAAAGAGAAAGAAAACATTAAGGATTCTTCTCACCCGTATACAGGGTGAACCGTAAGTAATGTAATTAATTTCAGGAGGTTAATCTGTGAGATATTAAAAAAAAAAAAGTTCAGTATTTTTCTCGTTTTTGTTTCCTTTTCGAGAAAATAATTGTTTTATATGAAACATTTCATAGCGTGTTTTTTTGGAAAGCCATTAACTTTATTCCAAATATTTTCAGTCAATTTAAGAGAGCAGTGTATTATAATAATAAACGATTAAAAGAATTTTAGTCTTGTCCTTTAAATGTGCAAAAATTTGATCCTATCAAATGTAACTTTCCGTTCTGCAAAGGAATTTTAAAATGCTACATTTCTTCAGATCACATTTCTGCACATTTAAAGGAGAAAACTAAAATCCTTTCAATCATTTATTTCATTATCATAATACACTGCTCTCTTTAATTAATTCATTTCATTTCATTTCATTTCATTTCATTTCATTTCATTTCATTTCATTTCATTTCATTTCATTTCATTTCGCTCACTCACTCACTCACTCACCCACTTACTCACTCTCACCCACTCTCCCTCACTCTCTCATTCACTCTCACTCACTCATTCATTTATTTATTTCTTTTGCTAATAATGTATCATAAAATACAATATATACAGAAAAACTTTAGCTCGCCCCTGAAAGAGTAGAACTCGTACTCAGGGGCGGATTCCTGAATTGAAATTAAGAAGTAGGCTATATAATACAATTTGTCTTATGTCTACTACGCAATAAGAATATATAAATTTAAACTTACAATTACAATTTACAATTAAATTAACTGAGCATATTAGAAATTAAATCAATGACTTTCCAAAACGCGCTATGAAATGTTTCACATAAAATAATTTTTACCTCGAAAAGGAAACAAAAACCAGTAAATTTGTATTGAACTTTTTGTTTGAAATATCTCAAAGAATAACTCCTTGAATTTAATGAAATTACTTACGGTTCATCATGTATATTTAATTTATTTTTATCAGTTACATTTTATATAGTATTTTTGGAAATAGCATTCATTTCATTTATTTAATTCATTTATTTAATACTATACACTTGAGCTACATTAGGCATTGCAGCCCGAAAGAGCAGAAGCTCGTGCTCGGGCGCAGTTCAGATCAGTTATACAAAATATATCACAAAATTAAGAGAGTTCATTGAGCACAATAACATTCATAAGTGGTAAAATACATACAGCATGTAATAATAGAGTCTATATACAAATTGCATTGCTCAGAAGTTTCCATTCCTTTTTTACAAAAACGTGTTAAATTAAGAATAGGTCTATGGAAAAAGACAGAGAGCTAGATTTATTTAGTTAAACAGAAACTTAAACATAATAAAGATATGGACAAGACAGAACAGAGGTAAAAAAAAAAGAGAGTGGATTTGAGAAAGAGGAGATACAGTGATGAATAAGAAGAAAAGTAAAAATAAAAAGAAATATAAATAAAATAAATGGAAAACAAGGAAAGAAATAAAAATATTATAGCGATGTACCAAAGTACATATGATATTTCCATGCAGAAATTCTGCGTTATCATATGATGAAGAATCGGTGGAGCGGAAATAGTGTGTTGGCCATTGTGCCACTGTCACACCATCTGTAAAACAGTGCATGAGGGTTGGCCACTAAGAGGTGGAGATTAAACTGCGAGGATTCATTCCTGCATCGAGATTGGAATCCGGTGTGACAGTAGATAGAGCGTCAGCACGTAGAGCTGGAAACCCGGATTTGAATCCCGGTGCCGGAGAGAATTTTTCTCCTCTCCACCGATCCTTCATCATAAGAAATAAGAACAAAGAAGGAAAAGACAAAAATTAGAACGAAATAAAACAACAGTAGAACGAAAAGTGAAAGAGCTATTACAGTAACTAGAAGATAGTGTTGTACTTTTGTTAAGATTTTTAGCTTGGTTTTTATCCTCAATCTCCATATAGAATAGCCAATAATAAAATTGGTTATAACGTTTGCACCACCCGGATTGTATTTTGATTAGCTGACAAGCATTCACCTCAGCTGAGAAACCTTCCTGGATACTCTTGCATGACAACAACTAGTTTGTTAACAACAAAATATTTGCATTACATGAGAGGCGCATATTTTATTTTTAACGGGAAGACGATTGTTATACACACAAACTATAAATATTCATTGCAGATCTAGTACGTTCATCCAAAATTTATTATTGCAGGATGTGTTACATGTGCCTCTCTTCTGATTAGGCCTGCAATAATTCGATCTCTCAACTCCAGACTCTGTAAGACTCGTAATTACACATAATCTAACAGAGCTACAATTACTGGAGGGAAACTTGTGTATTCAGTGGGAACTTACCGCAAGTAGGTTGGCTGCCCTGTCTGCATGGAGTTAAGAGGTATCCGGTTTCTTCACATCCCTTCCTGCAAATAATATGAATGTAAGATGTAAGGTCTATCTTATGAAATTCGGATCTGTGTTGTACTGAAGACTTTTCATGTGAAACTCTGCACTAGATTAACCCCTTTTCCGCCTCATATAGCTCAAGTATGCAGAATGAATCATTAGGATAAGGGCTTCAACATTGCCGACTTAATTTTTCCGGACAAGAGACAGGATTGAATTGTGTTACATATTTCCTTTCAATGAAAACACAAATATCACTAGCATTAAGAATACGCTTTGTATTTTTATTACAATATAAAACAAGTTTTTATGTTGGTCAGATTGCTAACATCAGTCAGCTTTTCATAGTGTAATCACAGTCTAGTATATACAGTCACGAAGCTTGAGTTGATGAGGGTACTAGGAACAATAGACTGTGCAGGTACTATTTCGCATTGTCCGTGATAAGGCGATAGTAGCGATCCTAGTGGTTAGCAACTAGGGGAGACTCGTCCAATTTGGCAGTATTTGTATTCTGAATCAGTTTGCAGTTACATATTCTGAAATTAAATATTCCTCTATTATGGAATGTGTTTAAACATTAAATTCCAATAAACCTCTGAAAGAAAATTCTACAAATCTAAATTACTTTACACATAACACACTAATAAATAACAAGTTACGTGTTTCCAGATTTGGTACTTCATCAGGATAAATTGGCAATAGTACAGGGGTAATTTGGCAATAGGATTAAAAATTAAATTTTTTCAAAATAAAACAGTGGTACAAGATTTATAAGACTTAATTTACAGGGACAAGGAGTCACTAAATACCATAAACACAAAACAAAATTGAAAGAAAAAAAAAAGGATTGAATGGATTTTTCCGACCACTCTTATGAACTACATTGAAGGGTTGTCTTCTAATTTCTTTTGCCGTTAGCCCAAACCCAAGTTCTTGCATTTTGATTATATATGTCACCAGTTTTTGATCTTCCTCAACGGTTAGAGTTATGGGTCTTCCTTTCTTGTGAATGACAACGTCGTCGGGTCCTGAGGATGCATACAGAAACCTCTTTAAATTGTTAAAGGGCACATTGTACTTCTTAGAAGCCTTATAAGTCGACCATCTATTTTTCAAAACACTCCCAACCGCAGCCCGCAAATCATCTTTGGAATATTTTTCAGAATAATGTCTTCGTTCCCTTGGCATATTTGCAACACACCACACACAGTGTTGCATTGAAGACTGTAAAAATCCCTCACACGTCCCTACTCTTAAATTTTACCATCGAGTAAACATTCTTGTTCAAAGAGAGCAGCAATATATCACTATAAAGGAAAATGGCTAATTCACACTACCCTGGAGAAAACCTTTTTTTTGCTAAGAAGAACATAAAACGAGCTAAGACCAGATGTGTTATTAACAGAAAATATTAATTATATAAATGGCTTACCTTATAATATGGAATCTCAGCTTTTGATATATAATGCACAAACATACGTAGGTAATGAACAGTACTTTCTTTCCGTCTTTGTATACACACGTCCACACAGTCACCAAGTTCACAGGGAGTATTCAACACTTCTTTCTATTAGTAACAATATCTGCCACTATAATGCGCGGATTCGAATGAAACGAAAACTAAAAGTACAGTCAGATGTTGCACTCTATAAAGGTGTCATTGAACTTCTTAAAACTGTGGAGGAAATTTGGCAACAAAAGAAATACAAGAATATTGCCAAATTTCCCATATTGCTAAATTTGCCGAGTTTCCCCTATGTATGGATGCATGTTTCCTACGTATTGAGCTTCGTGACTATATATCCTAGACTGTGGTGTAGCGTAATATAACAGCAATTATTGTTGTTTTACTATTTTATTATCAGTAGTATTCTTTTGTTTTCTTTGAAAATGCAAACTGTGCATAGTTATAGCATGAATGGCCGTAGAGGCTCGTGCGAAGGATCATGTGTACATGAGTTTGTATAATTGTGTATCATATTAAGATTTTTTTAATTATTATTCTAAAAATATACGGTGATTCAGATCACCCATAACAGTAATTTAATTCGGAAATAATATTTATTACTAAAGCACATGTGAACTTTCACTTGAGCTTGATTTCATCAATCAGTCTTAACAGGAAGTAGGGTCAGTGGCGTATTACTTTAAAATTTCAAATGGGAGTCGGGATCAAATAGGGCACTATTTCATAGAGATCTTCAAAACAAACTAGGCCTACTTTCATAGGAAATGCTTTTTTATCAATTTCTACTCTTTCAATGAGAAAACGTACGAAAAGACAATGGGAGATTCAGACAAGTCATTTATTTCGGAAACTAGTGAATGAAAATTTTCGAGACAAAAAAAATTGTACCTAAAGCACATGTGAACTTTCACTTGAGCTTGATTTCATCAATCAGCCTTAACAAGAAGTAGGGTCAGTGGCGTATTACTTTAAAATTTCAAATGGGAGTCGGGATCAAATAGGGTACCATTTCATAGAGCTCTTCAAAATAAACTAGGCCTACTTTCATAGGAAATGCTTTTTTATCAATTCCTACTCTTTCAATGAGAAAACGTACGAAAAGACAATGCCATCAATATTGAGAAATGTTACAATACGAAAATGTAAACAAGACAATTAATGTTGACAGATGTTACTGAAAGACTGGACAATGCCATTATTTTTTTTAAATGTTCAAACTGTCTGCCGTTCTGAGCAGCACACATCCGTACTCTTCTTCTAACATTGTCAGCGACTCCTAACACTTCGGCGTGGTCAAGTGACTGGAAGGTCTCTCGGATTCGCTGTTTCTTGTCATCTCTTGTTGTGGGACGATCTTGATAGACGATGTTTTTCAACCGTCCCAAAGATAGAAATCCAAATATTCAAGTCAGGAGATCGTGCTGGCCATGCCACAGGACCGCATCTGTTTGCAGTACGTAGGAGGTATTTGTAATCATTCGTAACTTTTAGATAATTATTTATTAGTCACTAAAGTAATTGCAAAACTAGAAAAATGTACATACGTAGGTACAGAGAAAACAAAACGCTTCCTTTTTATTGTACATTGTTGGGCAAGGCCACCTGAGCTTATTACCTGGCTAAGTGCAGTGTACAAGTAGACCTGGCCGTAGATACTGTATTGCGGTGACTAAAGGAAACACTGCTGAGCAAGCAAAGGGGAAGGGGTAGTTTACTTGCATTCACCCCTCGACGGTGCTGCCGATCACGAGATCTACACTCAGCCAGATAATTATGTGTGTATACTATGTCAACATTAAACGTACTTATCGAGTTTACATTTTCTTCTCGTTACATTTCTCAGTATTAATGACATCGTTTCGTACGATTTCTCATTGAAAGAGTAGGAATTGATAAAAACGTTTCCTATGAAAGTTGTTTGTTTTGAAGAGCTCTATCAAATGGTACCCTATTTGACTCCGACTCCCATTTGAAATTTTAAAGTAATACGCCACTGACCCTACCTCTTGTTAAGGCTGATTGATGAAATCAAGCTCAAGTGAAAGTTCACATGTGCTTTAGTTACAAATATTTTTGTCTCGAAAATTTTAATGCACTAGTTTCCGAAATAAATGACTTACGGGTGGTCTGTATCACCCTGTATACTATCATACAAGAAAATAGCCTACTGTACAATACACATTTGAGAAGTGTATTACAAAATCATTCAAGTTGAAAAACGAGCAGATCGTTTTTCAAATTTTTCCTCGATTTTGTAAAAAGCACTCCCCAACCATGTATCGTAATATACTATTAAGCTACGTGTCTGTTATTACTGATGCAAAGTACCAAACGGTTATGGACATAATAAATTATATCAAGTGCCATTACATGTTCATACTATTATTATAGTTTTTGTGAACTTTCGGCTCTCACTGGCCACCTGAATTCCACCACTGACGCGGACAGAGTGTCTTACTGTGGGCTTGTTTGTAAGGCGGTGTAAGCGAAGGACATGGGCGGGTGTTTCTCCGTTTCCTTGCACTACCCCTTTGTGCTCAGAGCTGCTATACTCCAAAATATAAGCCCATAATAATGCATTATAGCATTATGCGCATAATTATATTGTAAATATAATTTTAATCGGTCATTTAACAAGGCCGTATCACTTAGTGGGTTATTTGATCTCGACGGAATTGATGCTGGTATTTGGTGAGATGAGGTCGAAAATTCTCCATAGAAATGGATGGTATTCAGCTTACAGTTGGAGAAAAACCCGAAAAAACCAAGCCAGGTAATTAGACCAAGCAGGAATCAAACCCACCCTCAAGCGTAGCTCCGGATCGGCAGAAAAACGGCCTACCTACTGCGTGAGCTGTGTCGATGTATGTGAAATATTAATACATACTTTTCTCTAAATACAATTATTAAAATTATCTTCGTTCATCATTTTACTTGCTGGAACAAATATTTATTGTTGTTTATTTCAATAAAGAAGTATATACCTTCTGCTTCAAATTCAAACAGTTTGATTTGGGAAAAATCATTAGTTAGATTTGAAGGATTCAGGGCCATAGCGGGCTAAGCGCCATATATTAAAAACGGAGAAAACAAGAGTTAAAATTAAGTGATTACCATAATTTAACGAAACATATAGCAAGTAAGATAAAGTATGCACATTAAAATTAAATGTTATGTCAATCTTCATTAAATTATGGTATTTACTTAACTTTAACCCTTGCTTTCTCCGTTTTTAATAAGTGGCGCTTGGCCCGCTATGGCTCTGAACCCTTCATTTGATCTTAGGTTTAAACAGAAATGATCTTAGATTTCTGTACACAAGCAGAAATCTTAGTTGAGCTTGACTGAAGGTTGATTTCATCGTCTGACATCAGATTAACTATTTATACAACTCGATTTAAGTTAACAAAATTCGAACTATATGCAAATGCAAAAGATCTTTGTGTTTCAGAGATTTTCGGATACCAACCTGACTAACTATTTATACAGATCGATTTAAGTGAACAAAATTCGAAGTACATGGATCATTCAATAATTAGTGAGAACAATGTTTGTATGTGGCGCTATCAGCGGTAAATGGTGCAAGCTAATAACAATGAGAAAGAGGACAATAATCTCATTTATAAGATACTAGCTGAAAGCACCCGGCGTTGCCCGGGTTTTCCTTTCTGCTTCTATTTTTAATTAAACTGGTTATTATATTTTCGGAAATCTCGGAAACATAACTATACACAACCAAAACGAATTGTCTTTACTAAGCTTTCCTCGCGCATTAAGATGAATCTTTACTTAACGTCATTTACATGAATTTATGAACTCCTTAGCCAAATGCCTGCTTAACTTAATTTAAAACAGTTGTAAATCAGGCACCGAAAAGAAAACATTTCATCACGTGCCTGACGTTAAACTGTTGTTTTACATTTACTTATTTATTTATTTATTTATTTATTTATTTATTTATTTATTTATTTATTTATTTATTTATTTATTTATTTATTTATTTATTTATTTATTTATTTATTTATTTATTTATTTATTTATTTATTTATTTATTTATTTATTTATTTATTTATTTATTTATTTATTTATTTATTTATTTATTTATTTATTTATTTATTTATTTATTTATTTATTTATTTATTTATTTATTTATTTATTTATTTATTTATTTATTTATTTATTTATTTATTTATTTATTTATTCTGGTGTAGTTAAGGCCATTAGGCATTCTCTTCCACACCTCCAGAAATACAAATAAATTAATAGAAAAATAAAACTATAAACAAAGTAAAACCCAACGAAAATATAATTCCTTCTCCTCTTTCTGATCAGTTTCAGCATCGAATCAATATATACATATATCATTTAATTTATATTGGAAGATTTTTTTACCTCTTGACCGCTGTACACCCACATATCATACCCAGTTTTTTTAATAAAACTTGAAACTATATCTCTTAAATTCAGAACATATTATATTAATTATAATTTTATACACAGAATGCAGATACAATATAAACTCGCAATAAGTCATTTTTTAAAGTAAAGACTAATAGGCTATTCTGAGAAACGTATAGGCCTACCGCTATTTTAGAAATTGAGAGTTTTTATTTCCACAACGCTTAACATACTAAATTTACAACGTGATTATGCAGATATAATTTCGCAGCAACACATTTTCGGACGTGAACAACAATATTTTGAGAATTAATACAATGCTATTTTCAGCGGGATTATGTACATTCACATACTACATTAGCAACATGACAAAAGTATGATTGAATTGCTTATTGATATGTGTAAAATCTTTTTTTTTTCACTTCTTTGTATAAAATATGTTGGGGATGTGAAAAACACGCAGTTTTTGAGTTAATGTCTGCAACTTTTGAGCGACTGTCCTTGAGCTTCATTTTAATATGGCCATTAGTGGCATTGTAATTGCAGTTGCTTAAAATAGAATGACTATCCTAGTAATACGTTGAATAAAAACAACTCCTTTTATTTTTGCAGTTAATATTGCCAATTCTATTACGTTTCGTATGAGTTTTTCACACCAATTCTTATTCGTACATAATTTTGGTGGGTCAATATTTCGCAATAGTACTAGGCTATTGCTTATTCAATATTAAGTAAATTATGTGGTAGCAAACCTTGTAGTTTCAAAGAATTCTAGAATTCAGTTGTATAAAACAGTTTGCTCACTATCTACAAAACTGCATCGAGGAATTCATAATACGGTCCTGGACTACGTAAAGATAGTTATTGCATGAATTATCTAGTTTTAGTCTTCATGATCTGTAACAACAACAATGTAATTTAATTTCGTGTTAAAATTTCCATGGCCTCGTGAAAGTCGATGTTGAATACAACTGACAATAATAAGAAACAATTGACTATAGAATATTGCATTTTAGTATTACATATGAATGTTTGATCGTATTTATTTTATTATTTATAATTTTAATTAATTTAACTTCCATTTGCACAATTTTAATGTAGCCTATGTTCTTCTCCTGGTTATGAAGGTTAAATGTGCAAACTTTGGCACATATCGGCCAAAGCTTGTAGATTTGTATAGAGAACATACATACATACATACATACATACATACATACATACATACATACATACATACATACATACATACATACATACATACATACAAACATACATACATACATACATACATTCAATTTTATATATTAAGATTTGTAGTGAGTTTAATTTGTAGACTGTTATCTGTAGTGTTCTAAAATGTTTAGCAAATACGAATAATTCTCTCTTCAACTTTGGTTGGTAGCATTGAATCCAAGTTTCATATAAAATTATGATACGTCGAAGGAAAGGCTCGCCTTCACGTCCGTAGCGTTCTAAGTGCAATCTCGCTGTTTCCATTCTCTGCCACATGTTTTCCTCTTTAACCCTTAAATTTGCAAAGTATCCTATAGGATACAACAGGTTAATAGGCTATATTCTGTAATTTTAATATGCAAATAGAAAAAAAAATTGGTAAGAAAATTAAAATTTCACAATATATAATATAAATGTAGCTTCCCTTATGAAAAGGTTGCCAGATTTGACAAAGCGTATTACATCTAATTTGGAAACACACCTAAAAGGTAAAATGATACACATTAGAAACGGTTAGGGAATCAGATATGCAAAATGTCAGAAAAATTTATACCTAAGTAGCGTTTGTGCTCATTTGCAGTTAAGAAAGGGGGGATATCATCAGATAGGGTAGAATGATTTGAATGCCGCGAGAAAAATAATAATACTGATTGATTGGCATTGATATCTATACCACAACAGCCATCGATTAAGATAACTTGAAATTTCCATTATCACTCCCATACAAATGATTTCTCAATATCTGAATCGATCCTTTGAGGGCACTAATGGCTATTTTCTTCACAATGCTGTGTGTTAGGCCCAGGTTTTTACATTTGTTGGCAAAGAAGGAGGGTATGATACCTCGTGCTCCCACCATCAGACCTGTGGGACAGGCTATATTTATCTTTATAGAACGGGGTTGTTGGTTCATAGATCCGTTTCTTTTCACTGTCCACCTCATGCTGTTGATCTGCATGTGTCTCAAATCTGATGGTGGGATCGAGAATGTATGCCGAGTTGTTATTAATGGCAATGATATCAATTCGCCGAACACTTCCTTGTGTGGCTAGTCCCTGCACCTCTTGATGGACTGTAAACCCTACTTCCTTCAGTGCCTCGGCCAGCATAGAACGGACAGCATGGTGACGGATGTTGCGAAGGCCCTCACTGTAGGGGCAGAAGCCAAGGATATGGGGAAGAGTTTCAATCTCGCTGAGACAGCGCCTACAGCGGGTACCATCCCGACTTCTACCCGGTACAGCTCGGACCGGAGCGACATAGCCTACCATTTTAAGGGCGTCTATCCATTCCGAGAGGGTTAGACCTTTGTGATTTCTTATCCAGCTGTTTGCTAGGGGGAACTCTTTGTTAAGAATCACTCCTTTACCCTTTTGTTGCAGTGTACACCAATTTTCTAATTCTTTGTCTCTTAAAGCGTCTCTAACTTTTCGAGAGTCCACAAAATTTTCACGATTATTTAAAAAAGAATTAGCGGGAGTTAATTTAAGGCTATTTAAACATGTTTTACTCTCCTCAATAAGGTCCCTAGTGGAAGTAATGTAAGGATCATTAGTTTTGTGTAATACCCTTAAGCCGTTAATGTGTTGTAGCGTGGATTCCCAGCGTACCCTAAAAAGACCAAGACCTTTATATTTACGATGTGTATATACGGTATCATAGAATCAGGTGTGTCAGCTGGTAGTTGCAAAATTTCTTTAAGAGTGCTTTTAATAATTTTATCAGCGTTATCTAAAAATGTATTGGGTATTGTTTTCAAGGGCATTGTCTGAAATGTGTAGCTTAATGATGGGCAAATTGAGGAATTTAATATACAAAACTTTTGATCAGGATGTAATAAAGGCGACGAAATTAGCAAATCTAATCTAGTTTTCAGGTCGTTTAAAACGGTTTGGGAATCGAATATACAAACGTCAGAAAAATTAACACCTAAGTAGCGTACATGCTAATTTGCAGTTAAGCATGTAACAGTAGTGTCATCAGAAATGTTTAGTTGATTTGGGTGCAATTTACCGTGAGAAATATTAATAGCTACAGGTTTATTTACATTTATATCTAAACCAATAGCTTTGAAACGATCAATAGCCATCCTTGTGAGTTCTAAAGCAGAGTTTTTGTTTTTAGCTATGATAACAGTATCATCTGCAAAACCAAGTACAGTAATAGGTTTTAAACCCGAAACAAGATTGAAACCGTATTCGGCAGCGATCGAGTCTTCTGACAATTCATTAAGGATGTGGTCAGTACATAGATTGTATAATGCCGGTGAAAGGGGCGATCCTTGCATAACTCCTTTTCGTAAATCTATGGGATTAGTTTTTTATGATTGATTTCTACTCTAGTGGAATTATTTAGTTGAAGATTCCAAATTAACGTTTTCAGCAAGTTTTGAATAAGCAAGCTATCTAATGTGTTTGATAGGTGCAAGTGCCCCATATTATCGAATGCCTTACTAATGTCAAGGAAAACGAGAGTTGCATCACATTTTTTAGATTTTGCGGACATTAAAATGGACCTGAGAAGGGATGTATTAACCATTGTTCCTGGAGAATGTGTAAATCCCCTCTGATGAGGATTGAATTTTATGTATTCTCGAAGGCGTTTATCGAAGACTCGTTCAATGACTCTACGTAACACGGAAAAAATAGTAATTGGTCTCCAGTTTTTAAAGTCATTTTCGTCACCAGATTTATAAATGAGAACACTTCTTGCGGTCTGGAAGCATGGAGGTACGTGACCAGTCTGGAGCATTCTTATAGCTATGGAGGAGATGATTTCTGCAGCAGTATCATCGTTCAGAACTCTCATCAGGACGTGGTCTGGGCCAGGAGCGGTGTCCACCGCGATTCGAGATATTGAAAGCGCAACTTCTGACTTGGTGATAGATTTCTGGAATGTTTCATCTAATTCGAGTATTTCTGCTTCGGTGTAATGGGATGGATATTCTGATCGAATATTGTTATTTGGTTGAGAAAAATTTGAACTGTAAAGTTGTTGCACCTCGCTGACATCTAATTTGCACGTTGGTTTATTTTGACTCAGTACTGTTCTTATTGCTTTCCGCCGTTGATTGAAGTAGTCGAATTGTGTTTTCTTATAGAGAAATCTGTTTTTTCTTTTCTGTCGGTCTCGTTTTGTGGCTCTTTCTGGGTTAGTGGATCTGCTGTAATTCCTCTGGTTATTTAAATTTTTCTTTAGTTTTCTTGCTTCGTAATATTTCCTGGTTGGATGTTTGGGTCCGGGCAGAGAATCAATTGCTTCGGATAAGAAAATCAGGAATTGCTGTGTCACATCATCAAACACATTGTCGGATAACTCTGCACTAAATTTATCCTTCCAAGTAGAAAGATTTTGTTTGTAGAAGGATAAACGACTTGTATTAGCAGTAGAGTGGTTTTCAGAATTTTATTATTAGATAAATTATTGGAATTGTTCTTCCACACGGTGGTTGAACATTGGGGTTGTTTACGAATGAGACGTTCTCAATGAATATCTGGGTGAGATTTACTAATATGTATGGCTATTCCTCTTGAATTTAAGAAACATTTTTCACAATAATCGCACTGAATTTGATTAGGACTCTGCGTTGTGTTACAAGTATCTAAAGAAATATTATTTATGTCGGTTAACTCTTCTCCTGTTGCAGTCTCCATGTAGTAGGAAATATCAAAGATTTGCTTATACTTGACCAGGTAAGGGTCTATAAATTAATAATAATATATGGTATTTGTAAAGTTTCATATATCGCAATAGTCTCACCTACAGTATATTCCAAAACTTATATCAGACACAGCACAGAACTATAAAACTTTCATATCACGATATGCAAAACCAATAAAAACTGGACGTTGTTGATAAAATGTCTATAGCAACACATAACAGTTCAGGAAACATGGCGAAAAAGTCACTGTTTTCCAAAAGTCATTCAATAAATCATTATGCGAATATCACTTTGTTTAAAAAAGAATAATTACTATGTATATCTTGCATAAAATAAGTCGAAACACTTTAAATGACACTAATAAGTTCACATAAATAACGCCAAACCGTTCTGTTTCTCCAATCTCATTGAAAATACATACAAAATATGAACTTTGCGATAGTTGTTTTCTTTACAGTCCGACACGGTTTAATAAATTAGTGTGAGAAATGAAGTTTTGCCAATTTAAGAGTTAAGATGGAGAGCAGAGTTTTCTCATCTTTAACTTCTTCGTAAGTATATGAAGAATCGTACCAAGAGCAATTCAAACTTCCCTTGCTACTTCAATACAAGTCCAACAACGGTGTTCTTCCAGCAGTGCTCTTACAGCGTTCACATGCACATTATCACTTGCCGATTGTGGTCTGCCAGCTCCACGTTTTTTATGAACATCTTCCCTCCCGTTGCGAAATGCATGTGCCCACCTAGCCACGGTACGATATGGTGAAGTCTCTCTACCACAAGCTTCCAATAATGCTGTATGGCATTGTCGAGTATTCTTGCTTCTTGCAAGCTAAATTTTAATGAAGCATCTTTGTTCGTATTTGCTAAACATTTTAGAGTACTACAGATAACAGCCTACAAATTAAACTCACTACAAATATCTTATAAATGAGATTGTCTTCAAACACACAGATAACACACATCAGATGCTCCTCTTTCTCATTGTTATCAGCTTGCATCATTTACCGCTGATAGCGCCACATACAAACATTGTTGCCACTAATTGAGAGAGGAGATCAAAAACCCACTAACGTCACTAACTTCAATTTTTGACAAAATTGAGTTATGGGCGGGATGGTGCTTTTTAGTTTGTCCCGCATGCGTGGAAGGCAAGAACACACTAATTTCGACATTTCTGGGGGCTGTTTTAAAACTAGTGGAAATCAGAACTTCACTTAGTCCATGGAATAAGAGAGTTTTTGCATTCCAAGCTTAATTTCCCAGTAGGTGGCAACACTACCGCTCAGTAAAGTGATACGGTATTCAGACTGTCACAAAAATCTATGAAATTCATGTAAGAATGTGAATGGCACAATATGGAATCGATTTAACTTCCAGAAACACAATACAGATGCATCATTCCCCAGTCAACTAAAGTACAATTCAGCATTGCCATTGAAAGAAGAAAGCAAAAGGACTTGCAAAATTTAGTTCAGTTTATTTCTGAGGAAAGTACACTGAATTACCAAACTCTGTTTGCGGACAGTAATAATCTAGAATCTAGATGCACAGGAAGAACATGAGAGCGATAAAAAAAAAACAGAATCTGTAACATGAATGAGACTGTGTTAACATTTTCATATTGTTTTTGGTTTTATTTGTGTATTTTGATGTGCTTTATGGTAATTTGTGATTTTCTGTCTCATATACTTGAAATTTAAAAAGTGTAGCAATGTTAATCTTAATAACAAACTTCCATTTTCTCGTATATTCCAATGTTTCATAAATGAATTATGATATACTTATCTTTTTTCTTCACATGGCTCATATTTATTCACTTTTCTTAATTCATACATTGTGGAAGTCAGAAAACCACTAACTCCAGCAGTGTTTATTTCAAATTGTAGCGTAATATAATGTAAAACTTCAGGTTTTGAAGTATTTAATTTTTAAAGAATGTAATTTTACACAATACTAATAGATAAATGTATAATATTTAAAGTTAGTAAGAGAAATAATAAGTTTTTTTTCTCTCCTGTAAAATTTGGTTTATTGGAGTTAGGGAGTTTTTGATTTCCCTGTCTCAGTTATTGAATGACCCATGTATATGCAATTACAGAAAATCTTTGTGCTTCAGAGATTTAAAAATGATTAACCAACCATATAGGCACACTCATTTTTCCATCCTACAATCCAGTCACTGTCTTTTGAGCAACATGAATTGTTGTACATTTACAAATTATTGTTTAGTTACCGCGTATTGAATTTTTAGATTTCAAGTACAGTTACTTCTGTTTTACATCAAACTTCGTTTTGCAATATTATCTACCCAAGAAAGAGACACATGAGATTTAAACCCTAATATCACCTCTGCTGGTTACCTCTAAATGATAATCATTGTTTTTATTCTCAAGAATAAAATCTATGGCAACATAAATGAAAAACAATTGAGAATATTTAATCCGTTGATTACGAACAGCTTGCAGTCCATGGATATTCGACTGGAGTGATAGGATAATTGTTGCTCTGCTAATAAGTGATATAGCACTAGCGTGCCATTTACATGTCATCTTCTAGTCGGTCGTGCCAACTTTTCAACACAAATCTATCACACGCCTAGACACCCAACAATCATACCATACAAGTGAGTAATAATTACAGGCAGTATACTTTACCTTCCTTTTTCAAACGCAAATCGTATTTATGTTGTCTAATTAGTAATAATTGCAGTATTTCGTTTGCGTTCTTCTTGTTGCCAGGAAAATGACGTTTAAATCATATTGTAGCTGTATACATAATGATTAAATTATTTCATTGTGAGTTAAATGCTATGTTTACTTTTTAGTAGCGTCTTTCATAGCAACGATTTCGTGTTTAGGATAATAAAATGAACGTCAGTCTACCGCAAAAGTTAAAATGACTAGTAATTATATTATTAATTATATTGGCCTTTGTAAATAGGCCTACTACGTGTCTGTAAAAAGTCAGTCTATGTAGTCTGAGGAAAATTATTCCAGTATAAAATTTTGTTTTTAATGTTTTCTCTAGAAATGAGAATGTTATTAGAGGGTAGAGTGAAATAACATTTCACCATTATATTATAATGATCCTTAAAATTAGGACAAAAGACACAAAATCGATTGTAAATTGAGTTCTGGAATCTAAGTCAAAATTAATGTAACATAATGACATATTTTAGAAAAGATCTAGAATAATATTCTTTACTCTTCACTCATGGATTAAGTAGAATGTATTTTAATTTCATGTAGTTACAATATTCTTCAGCCCGTACTAATTCATTTGTTCTCTAAGACTCACATCTCACATCTCTTACATATTCACAAATCATTTATTGTGTACGAGTAAACCACGTGTTCCTGCAATTAGATCTGATGGCTGATTTTCGCCTGCTTTCGAATTTTGACATAGGCCTAAATTAATTTTCAGAAAAAAAAACATGTTGGGATGGTATAAGAAAACTCTTATGATGCAATAACAGAAAAAAAAAAAACATATTTTCAATGTAATCGATAAGGAGTCTCTCTGTCTGTCTGTCTGTCTGGTATGTCCATCTGTTCGTGGATCCATCTTCCACCGAACAGAATTTCATTCTTTCATCCTACGAAGTATAAAGAGAAAGTATTGAAGTGGATGCTGCAAAAAATCTATTTCGAGATTTTCACGTAAATACAGGTTTGCAAGGCCACTAATATGGAAAAGTCGTTTTTAGCATGTTGTCTGCCTCTGTACAGTGATCTCTTCTAAATTATTGGATTGGTTTTACCCAAATTTATTATCTAGGAGTCAATTAAGCCTGGACTATGTAGTAAATATAATTATTTTACGTCAAAAGTACAAAAGTACAGAGCTTTATTTGGAATTGAAAACCTATAATACTGATTCAGTGTTTGTATCCATCTGAAATCTGATTAGTGCAATATGTATGTAATGGAGGGGGAAATGAACTGACCACCCTACCTCATTATCTCCTGGCCTAGTTGCCTCATAAGTGGTGCCATGTTGGTATCACTTGTGAGGTTCAGACCTGTCTTCGGAGAGTTGACCAAACAACAACAACACTGATTCAATTAAATAGACTCTAACGATTTTATTTTAAATTTTCCTTCTTACATGAGACAAACTGACAAGTCCTGAAATATGTTCCTGTCAGAGTAATTAACTGATACTTAAATAACTGCAAACCTAACAACAATCTAAAGCTATTTAGGTAAAAAAAAAAAAGTAGGACTGAAATGCGTCTAGCTAAATATATTTGTCAAATTAACTTATCTTCATCTGTTTCGAATATAGAGCAAAAAATATACTCAAATTGCCTCTAAACAGCTAATAATATCTATACATAGAATTAAGGTAAAAGCTAGGGTGACCAGATTCACATCGATAAAAAACAGGATATAAAGCTTCAAAAAGGAGGACATTGTTCGAAAAAAGAGGACAGAAGATATGTAGTAGCCTACTTTGATTTAGGTTTAGGCCTATATTATACTTTAAATTACGTCAACATACAGTACAGATTTAGGCTTATATCATACTTAAAAGTATGTTAATATCTATTTTATTACAAAATAATTATGATAAAACTTAATAATAATGATTTTATACTTAGCTACATATGAAAGTCAAGACAACTATAATTATTAAAGAGGACAAAATAGTACATTATGCAACGAGCCTATAATGGTAATAATTAAGACGCGAGTATATTTATGAAACGAGCGCAAGCGAGTTTCATAATTTTCATACGAGCGTCTTAATTACCATTATAGGCAAGTTTCATACGACTTTTTATGCTCGACCATATTTGTAACTTGAAATTATTCATAAGTATTCATGTTATTCTTATCTGACTGGGGAGCGGAACTGACCTTGTGCAATATCTCGTAAATTGTGAGATGTGCGCAGACGCGAAAGTATTGATTTTTTCCGAGAAACAAATGTCATTGACCTTGATATAATCTAGAGAGTAAAATAAACATTAATCTTGATTTAAACTTGAAATTGATTTGGACAAAGAAAAACGAGATGACAAATTGAATTTATTTGAATATTATTTACAATTAACGCTAATTATTATAGTAACAGAACATAACCTTCTGCGACAGTATTGGATTTCCAGCCTTCGTGACGTTTCGCTAGTTGTCTTTCGATTGCATATCCGAGAATAATCGATACTTGCGCTTTCATATTGCTACAGTGGTGTTTTCTGATTGGTGGAACACCTGAACTTTAATGAATAGGTGTACTTTAATGAGGTCCATTAAAGGGCTGCTACCAGGTGTATAATTATTACATTTCGGCATGGTCGAGCATAAAATATATATATATATATATATATATATATATATATATATATATATAGAGTTAGGCTTAGACCTATATTTTATTTGAAATTATGTCAATATTTATTTTGTTATAGCATACTCATGATAAAACTTAATAATATAAAAAAATTACAGTTAGCTAGGCCTACATATGAAAGCCAAGTTAACTATAATTGTTAGGTATAAAAAGGAGGAGCAAAGAGAGTTATGAACGTTAGCAAAGATGCTGCTGCCACCTACTAGCAAACTACTTGAAAAGGGCGTCAAATCAGATAGTTTCAAAATATCAGGCATACAAGTTACGAAAAGGAGGACATTTCTTGATTTTTTAAAAGTCCGCCCGAACCCCGGACAAAGGCCTCAAAAGGAGGACATGTCCGGTTAAAAGAGGTCGTGTGGTCGCCCTAGGTAAAAGCCCGGTTTTGGAAAAGTGCCCAGTTGTGGATATTTTCCGTCTTGACACGTCAATTTTCAATATTTTTTCCAACAGAATCTTGAGAACTCTACAAAACCTAAGACGACCGAGTTTGTATGAAAAGCAAAATGTAAAGAACTGTTAAAAATGATCCTTTCTATAAAAAAAATCGGCACATGTCACGCCTATTTAACAAAAAGTCAGTTATTGGACCTTTATATCTGCGATTATTTTTTATTTTATTTTATTGGGTTATTTTACGACGCTGTATCAACATGTAGGATATTTAGCGTCTGAATGAAATGAAGGTGATAATGCCGGTGAAATGAGTCCAGGGTCCAGCACCGAAAGTTGCCCATCATTTGCTCGTATTGGGTTGAGGGAAAACCCCGGAAAAAACCTCAACCAGATAACTTGCCCCGACCGGGATTCGAACCCGGGCCACCTGGTTTCGCGGCCAGACGCGCTGACCGTTACTCCACAGGTGTGGACTCTCCGATTATTAAATTTGTGTTTAAGAAACATGGGGTTATATATATATTTTTTTTTTTTAATATTTAACAATCTTAATTACATATCCAATTTTGTGCATCCGTGCCCGGTTTTTGATAATATTGTGCTTTTTTCGACAAATTATTTAAAAACACACTTTAATTCTTAAAGTTTCATTATTTTGTTGACGAACGATGTTGGCCTTTTAGAAGTGATCTACATAACAAAGAAAATTTTGTAAGCTTATTAAAAGTTAAATTATACTCATTGAAAAAGAAAAACCCACCCAAAATGGGACTTTTACCTTATACCTCCAATGAAAATTCCTTCAGAGAAAATACTTAGTAAATAAAGACTTAATTAAAGTGCCGTAAAGTTGTGGAAATACAGGAGAGAAAAAGAACGTAAATGGAAAAGGAGAGGAACTCAGAAGACATTTAAATATAGGGCAGAAATATTGCACCTTACAGACGAATCTCTTCCTGTATTTTCCTGTTTCTCTTCCCTCGCCATAAATAATATTACAAGGACAGCAATACTCGATATTTAGAGATAAATGGCTCAGACAAAAAGCTATAAATTCTACTTTGCCCTGTTTATACCTGTTCGTTTATTATAGAACACTCATAGAGTAGGCTACCAAAATATGTTTTACTGAATAAAGTAATGTGTACTAATCAAATCATTTGTGGCAATGAACGCGAAAAGAACTGTGAACTTCTTGAGGTCAACTGAAAGCATTTGAATAGATAAGGCGATATATTTCTTGCATTAATAATAGGCCTAATACAGTTGTATGATTTACACCATTTCGGATTCAGTCACGCTCAGAAGCTTCTCCTTCTCTGAAGAGTATATGTTTTCGAAAGCTAAATGATGGAGAATGTTTGCTTTTGCTACACGTTAATCAATTGCCTAATTTATTTTATTATACAGGGTGTAAGGGATATAAGTGCCGTCCTTTTCACAGTCGTCGAGGACGGTCTACAGTTTCAAAAAATATATATACAACATAGGGTCAAAACTTGATAGTTTTCCCAGAAAAAAATATTTCTTCTCATATTTTATTCGCGTTGTACTGCTTATATCGTTAGTAAAATTACGAAAATAATTACATCAGTAGGTATATCTAGCATAGAGTTAATATTAGTTTAAATACATATTTGTGTGTTCTATTACGTTTTCGTGAAATTAAATAGAATTGCATGCTTAAATTTGTTAATATTCTGGAGTGAGAAACGTGGCAACGTGTTCAGCGGCCGTACTCTGCACGGACGTACTTACATGTCAGTTGAGTTCAAGCTCCCTGTCCATAGCTCTACTGCCGAGAGGATGACAGTTCGGTAGCAGGTATTCGATAAACAACTTACAATGTCATTCACAGTTTAGGAATATCATATGTTATTAATTTATAGAGAAAGTTGTCATAATTCAAGTGAGGCAAGATGATGTACCGTCAATGTTTTCCGCAATGAAGGTTACCTAATCGGCGAACTTTTGTAGCGTTTCATAACGATTATTAAAAACTAGGGGCCGTATTCATAGACATTTTTAGTGCGGGTTTCCGATGGATGATCAGCGTTTTTCGTATTCATAAACCAGTGTTAGCGATAGGATATGATTTGAATTCTATACTAGTGGATAGCCGGGGCTAGCTTAGTACGCTCGTAGCGCGTGCTGCGAAATGTCTATGAATAGCACCCTTAGAGTCTTTTACCTCGTTTCGAAAATGACAAAGGCAGAAATTTCTTTAAAAATGGTACTGCTTTATGGAAGGGGGAGAGATTAAAATGTTGTATTTAAACAAAAGTTCGTGTGATTTTGTGCAGTAAACCATTATTGTTTATTTTTTAGACGTACAATAGAAAATGGATCAATATTCCCAATATTGTTAAATAAAATGGAAATTTACCATAAAGTTCTATTAACGAGACTGAAAGTTTGTATTTGCTATTCGCTTTATGTAAACAACGGTCCGCCCCTGCATTGGAACAGAGCATCTGTTATGTCTGCATCCGCTTGAGCTGTACTGTGTACTTGTAAACTCCCTCCTCCCCATCCAGCAACGTTGCAAAACGCCTAATATTGTAAACTTTAATAATTAGTTAAATATTGCAATTAGAAAAAAATTGTGACGATATTTTTTCTTCCTTACGACATAAACAATTACCAGTTAAAAGAATGGCACTTATACCCCTTACACCCTGTATTGCTTTAATACTGTAAGGTGCTTAGCTGTCAACATTTACATGTAGGCCTATTTATGGGAACAACGATATGGAGTTTCTTTAAAGAAAGATTTTCGTCGTACATTTTAGGCCTATGAAAACTCATAGATAATAGGGAGAGAGTTTTATATTCAGTGACCATTGAATTTATGTTTTCTCTAAATTGAGAAGCAGAAAAGTACTTATTGAATTGTCAAAATATTGTGTAGCAATCATTATACAACCTAATGCATAAATACATTCCGTACGAGATTATGATTACTATTCCTCAGCCAAAAATAAAATAGCATTGCACGTTTTAACATTTTGTGAAATAGAGAATAAATGTAATTTAATGTAGGCCTAGTATGTATTTTAATATGTCCTTGAAGATGAAATGAGGTATACATATTGGTGAAATAATTCTGATTTATTTACTACGCAACTAAGTTAAAACACCCAGACACTCAGAAGTTTAGCAGAAAAAAGAAAAAAATATTGAAGCAATTTCAAATTAACTTCCGGTTTGAGGTAAAACTCTTATCTTGACACGTTTTGTAAACGGTTCTGAGGTAATGGGCAGAATTAAGAACTGCAAATTAAAAATTGGAACACGGGTTTTGTTTATACAGCTTTGGGCGCAGGCCGATACGGACCACACAGCCGTGCCTAGCCGTCGTTCAAACCAATGCAGTTTCCGTGCCAAGGAGCCATTCTTCAATCCCCCATCTTGATCCATCGTTAAAAACTTCAAACTCCTCTGTGCGCGGTCGGCGCCTATTCGTCTGAACTACACTATTATATAGCCTGGTTTGCGTTTTCAACGACTGAAAAACGAAATGGCGACAAAGTTATTTAGATTTAGAAAACCGTACCTACTATCTAAAGAGAAATGGACTGTTCTTACCAGACTGGTTTCATTTCGATTTTTAATGTGTCTTAATCATAGTCCTTTATACTTCAACATCGGAAAAGTTCAAATTGGCTGTTTAGATGTACTGGTCTTGTCTGTAGTAAGTGAAAGAAGCACACAGTACAGACTTTACTTAAAGTGAGAATCGGACAAACAAAATAGATAAAACTCTGTTTAAAAAATGTGGAAATATTAGTACAGCTGATAGCACCCACAAAAACTCAAAATTCATAACCACTGTTCCCATTTATATAGCAGTGTCATACTTCTTAAATAGTTTTAAAAAATGCAGACATCGCATCTATAGACTGAAGAATATAATGTCACACAAATCATCTGTATCACTACAATATAAACGGATCATGTAGTTTCATTAAGGATGCCCATTTGGCAATATGACTATTCAATTTGGAATTCTGCTCCTCATAGACAAATTAAGAGAACACAAACCAACCAAAATTGGTGTCTTAGATTAATAATAAGCTAGGCTTATGCTGGCAGGCTATGTGCGAAGCACCACACTGCATTCTGATGTAGAATTTTCGGAGGTGAACACAATCCTCCTAATAGCTACAGAAAAGTAGCCTACACAGTTCTTTCTATCATCATGACAATTCTCTAATCCGCCAAATTCCAGGAAATCACTCACTTGTTCCCCCATTTCGAAAAGGAAATACTGATTCAATGTTATAAAACTATTGTAAAATTGTTTTAATGTCAGGATCATCACACGACGGCTCCCCGAATATATGTTCCATATGTTTCCTTTGGTTTATTATTATTATTATTATTATTATTATTATTATTATTATTATTATTATTATTATATAAACTCAACTAGGCTATAAAATATTTTATATAATAAAGTTTTCTTGGATTATATATAAAAACTGTTTCCATTTCAATGGATGGAGAAGTACACCAATAACTCCAGTTGTCACATTTCGTTTAATGAACAAATATTTCCGAGAATTTTTAAAGCACAAATTGCCATTTGCATTTCAGTTAGAGTATAAGTAGATAAATAAATAAATAAATAAATAAATAAATAAATAAATAAATAAATAAATAAATAAATAAATAAATAGGTAAATAAATAAATAAAATAAAAATAAATAAATAAATGCATAAATAAATATGTAAATAAATAAATAAGTAAATAAGTAAATAAATAAATGCGTAAATAAATAAATAAACAAGTAAATAAATGCATAAATAAATGTATAAATATATATATAAATATAAATAAACAAATAAATAAGTAAATAAATAAATACATTCATAAGTAATTAAATTCATAAATAAATAAATAAGTAAATATCTAAATAAATAAGTAAATAAATAAATAAAAACAAAATAAATAAGTCTGAAACAATGGGAACAAGAGTGGGAAAATGCATTCACTTCGCTTCAAGAAGAATTATTCAGTTAATACCATATCCATACAATTATGTGATTTTGCAATTTATATAACAAATAATTTATTGAAACATTTAGAATATGATACCCATTGCCATGACAAAATTTATGGAACTACTGAAAGCATACAAAGAACTGAAGATAAATGTAAAATCAAACAATAAAACGAGCTTCTCGTCAGCTATTTGGGATATTTTGGAGCACTACCAGAAATGGCATTGGTGTAAAGTTAGAGAGGATTCCAGGTTAAGAAAAAAGCATTGGTTTTATGGTCCTTACCTAGTACATTGTAGAAGCTATGTGGTAGTTAAGTGTTTCTATGGCAACAACTGTTCATTAGATGTAATAGTCTCATATATGCTCATTCTTTTTCCTTAACCTGGAATACTCTACAGAACACTTAAAGAAAATCGATGAAACAAATTATTATTAAACGTAATTCTGAAAAACAAATGACAGCAAAAAATGTTAAGATTGCATGCTATTACAGTTGTGAAGTATAAAATTCGAAAGGAAAGAAATGTTTGAAAACTAAAAGCCACACACTTGAGATTCGCAAGAATATAAGATTAGGGTCTAGATACCAAAAAAAAAAGGACGTTCTTGTTCAGACTGTGAATTTATAATGCAACAACTGATACAAAAGAGAAGATAATTCAACCTGCCAACATATATTCTATTCATAGATTATGAGAAGGCATTTGATAGTGTTATAATTAATTAATTATTGAGTTATTTTACGACGCTGTATCAACATCTAGGTTATTTAGCGTCTGAATGATATGAAGATGATAATGTCGGTGAAATGAGTCCGGGGTCCAGCACCGAAAGTTACCCAGCATTTGCTCGTATTGGATTGAGGGAAAACCCCGGAAAAAACCTCAACCAAGTAACTTGCCCCGACCGGAATTCCAACCCGGACAACCTGGTTTCGCAGCCAGACGCGCTGACCGTTACTCCACAGGTGTGGACTATAGTGTTATATGAAATAAACTATGGAATATAATGGAAAATAAAGGATACTCAAAACATATACTTAAGGTGATTCAGAGTCTGTATACGAAAACATATATAAGTATAGAAAATGGAAAAGAAACTACGAACAAAAGGGTAGCAATAAACCAGGGAGTGAAACAGGGATGCCCATTGTCACCAGCAATTTTTAATGTATATATAGACGCAGTCATTGAATAATGGCAAAGTATTTTAACAGAACATTTTATAGTCTGCAAAGAGAGCATAGATACTCTTTTGTTTGTCGATGATCAAGTGATTTTCAGTAATTCAGAGGACGTTTGCAAATAGCAACAAATAAGTTATTAAACGTTATTAAAGATTATAATCTTAAAATATCTTTAACAAAAACTAAAGCAATGGGCTATCTGGGGACTAGGCATCTAAGGACCAAAATAGTAATAGAGGATAAAATAATTGAGCAGGTGAGTAGTTTCAATTATTTGGGTTGCAACGTATCTTATTGCGAAAATAACGATGTTAACAACAAAATAAATAAATTCCAGAGAATATGCGGTACAATAAAAAGAACTTTGTCCAGGAAAACACTAAAAGAGACCCCAACTAAAACTCTATAAAGTAATGGCAGTCCCTGTTCTTATGCATGGCAGTGAAAGCTGGGAATTGACTCGATCAGAAAGAAGAAGGATAGAGGCTGCAGAGATGAGATTTCTGAGATCAGTGGCAGGATACACTCTATTGGACCCGAAAAGAAGCACAGACATAAGGACGGAACTGGGAATTTACAACTTAAACGACAGATTAGCAAGACAAAAGAAAAACTGGAAAGAACATATATTAAGGATGAATGAAGACAGATTCCCCAAAAAAAAATACTGAACTACAGACCGGAAGGAAGGAGGAATGTCAGAAGACCCCGCAATAGATGGGAGGACACTTTCCAAGAGGAAGGAACAGGCCACCAGGCTGAACTTTGAAGATGATGATGATGGTGATGATACCAAAAAAATCATATTAAAAGAAGAAATGAATGTAGAGAACAGAATGAAAGCGAGAGAGTCTTACCTAACCAAAATGGCATAACCAAACGAATGAACATTAACTAATCCCAAAAACTGACATTGCAATACCGACCAAACGCAGAGTAGCCCTGGACGACTTAGAGATGGAGTAAACAACATCAACATAGACTTTTATGAAACTATTCTTGGGACTTCGTTTCAAGTTTCCTCTTTAGAATGATTTTATTAGTAGACTATAGTTTACTTTTGTGGTCTTAAAATCCTCGAACATATGTGCTTAAGTCTTTTTCTGGACTTTTCGAGATCTCATATATTTTAGATGGGCACACGGCTAAAGTATTCTGGCGTGAAATGAATTATTATTATTATTATTATTATTATTATTATTATTATTATTATTATTATTATTATTATTATTATTAAAGGCAGCACAGAACAAGACGTTGAAAATAGAGAAAAATCCATACCCAAGAAGGAATTCAAACCTATGCGTCTTTTCTGCTGCATATGCCTACATTGAAGCCAGTACAATTTTAGACTGGATAGATATTTTTCATGAATCGTGTGTGATGTACTGTACTTTAGAAGAGCGTGTCCTTAGCTCTGTTTCGTCCTCGCTACACTTCCATCAGGTAAATATTTATTTAATTTAATGCCCGGACACTTGACACAAAGTCATTCGTCTACGTACTTCCCAGTAGAGTGCACTTGTTGACTTATACTGAAAGTATTTTAATGTACTACATTTTTGAACGTGATCCCAGTCCATGACACTATTACTGACTTTGCACAAAACACAGGATGGTGATGGCAAAATGGAGATCCGATAAAGATGAGCAGCTAGAATGTCATGATCAGCAAGAACACGGATTGCTGCTACTGCTTCTCTGCATGGTTGATGTGTCATATCCTTGGAGATTAGTAATGAATGAGAGAAATATGAACGAGGATTAAACATGCATAAGCAATGGGGATGTCTGGTAAGTGGTTAACGTAGGTAATTTGTACAAAGTTGTATCAATAATTTTTAGTGTTTTCCTACCAATATTATATGCATTATTAATATGATTTATCCAGACTCCTTTGTACTTTATATTGATTCCTAAATATTTTAAGTTCTTAATTGTTTTTAAATTAAATTAATGAATTAATATATTTTCAAATTTAGATCATTTGCAACCTTTTTTCACATATTAACAGCTTTGTTTTATTTTTATTTAGTTTTAGGTCCCAATTTACGCAATATCCCTCAATTTCATGTAATAATTTATGCATTGCGGTCACTGATGTCGACATTAAGTAAGTGTCGTCAACATATTGAATTGCTGGTATCGGCACATTCTCTAATGTAGGTCAGTGGCTACTCTTGTCATTTAGCTCGACAGCTAAATCGTTTACATAACATATATACAGATAAAAGTAGTTAACATAGCAGCAAACCACTACCTAAGAGGTTACGTCCATTTTCGGTTTTCCCCCTTCAACATTTTCCAGAGCTTCTTCTGTGGAGCACCGTAACCCGGAGTGAGACAAGTGGCCAACAGGCTTGGAGCTCACATATTTAGTTTCATTCAGCCCCGAAGGACGCGTTTTGCATACCTTTTAAATTTCTCCTCCCACTTCTCCTCTTTCAATTCAATTCAATTCAATTCAATTAAACTTTTTGTAACTCGACATAAACTAGGAAAGGACACACCAGTTACCACAGAAGGAGACTATTTTCCACTTCTCTGTCAAGAAATGAACTCGAGTCTTCTGATAATAATAATAATGATGGTCACGGTATGTGGTGTGTAAACTTATGTTCGCCGCCCGTCGCACTGTGCTCTTGCTTCAAATAACCAGGCTCTATTGAACGGAAATTACTTCATTGAATGACCTGCAGTCCCGTGAAAACAATTACCTTTGTACTGTGTGAGTCTCCTGTGCAAATCTTGTTATTTCACACGTTCGGCGACCCTACACGCGACGCAATGTGTTCCTTGACCTCTACTTTCCACGGATTACAAGTCTTAAAGACTGAAATATTACCAGCACAGATACCAATTGCACCTTAAACTTCGCCATACAAAGAGAGAGAATTTAAATTTCCTTTCACAAATGAGAAAAGTATCTGATTTAAGGGACAAAGTTGGGCTTAATTTTCAATGGAACAAACTCGTAATAATTACATTGCCTATGAACATTAAATTATCTTCAGTTAAATATGATTCAGTTTATGTATGACAACTGCTTTCTCAATCAACGAAAATGTCTGTATCCACACACTACACAAGTGACGTTAATGGATTGATCATATCAACATTAACCCTTAAGGAGTCGCGGGAATTACATCAGTGCCTAAGCCATTTTTATTCACAACAGCCCTCACACTACAAATCTTAGGGCATATTTTTTTTTTTTTTAGAGAAATTGGCTATGAATTGGGCAAACAACAAATAGAGAAGAGAGCAATGACGAGCCACAGTCCAAGAAATCTTCGAGCTAGTGCTGCTAAAATTGCTAAAATCGCCCCCCCCCCCCCCCGCAGACGAAAGAAATAGAGGAGACAATAAAACAAGCAATTTTTGTGCCGCATCCAGGAAAATTATGTGTAAAAGCTATATGAAACACGTATGCGTAGAGTGTCTAGAAGATAGTAAAAATGACGAATATGTGTGAATTCCTCCACAAGGGTTATTAATTTTGAATTTTATTAAGTCTTGATCACCTTATTTGGACGATACTAGCTTAATAATTTATACAATGTAAATTCATGTTTTACTCGATTAACATCCATGAACATTTTGAAATTGTGTTATTTTCTGTGTAATTTCACTCAAATTTTTGTGGTTTCTTAGAGTAGGAATGTTTAACACACTTATAAACAATTCTATGAGTAAAGTGATTTACAAAAAAGTAATTAAGGGCTTTAATTTTTTTTTTCTTTGGGGGTCAAAATAACCCCCACACGACTACTGTGTCCATTTGTTTCACGCGACTACTTAAGAGTTAACCTTTCAGCTTCAGCCGTTGTTGACAAAAAAACTGTAATTCATAATAAATCTATCCAAGAAGTGTCAATACAACACCTTTGCAAAAATAAACTTTTTAACCATTATACATCTACAACACAGACATTTTGCAGTCTACATTTCAAAACTGTAATTATAAAGGTTTCATTAAAATTGCTGTTTTTTTCAGATCGCGATTTCCTCTTGTAAGACTGAGTATATGAGAAACCGAATTACTCGGAGAAAATCTGCCCACATCGCACCCCTGGAATAATATACTGTCGTAACTCTCAAAAATTGAATTTTGAGTTACAGGCAGTTTTGCATTCTTTATTTAATCCTCCGTCAAACAGTAGAACTGTTGTATCTCTAAATTCAAGTGCAAAGTCTGCAGGACTCATACTGATACTTGGTAATCCTGAGTTTTCGTAGACTTTGAAATGTTTATCTTGCATTTACTCAAAACTAACTTTCGGTAGTTACAACAGTATTATTTTGAGGGTGAGACATGTGATTTTCTTTCTCAAAATTTGGCAGATTCTTCAAGAGTTAAGGGGTTATTTACAGCTTACAGCAGAAAAATTTGGAAACATTCAACATTTTTTTCCTCCATTACTGTATCTTGTACAATAATGAAAATTAGTATGTGTAAAACACTGTCCTTCTGCTATATGAAAAAAAAAATACTTTTACGATTTAAAAGGAATATATATTTACACTCTTTTTTTTTTGTTTTTTTTTTGTTTTTTTTTTTTTTTTTTTTTTTTTTTAATTCAGTTCACTGTGCAGTGATGAAGCGTTTCCCACATAGGCTAACTCAAAAACTATCCAATATTCTGTGATGAAAATTGTTGTGTGTATTTATGCATGTCACCTACAATACGATGCAAGATCACTTCTCTACCTTTGATAGATTGTCCGATAAAAAATATATTCATTAAAAATGGTCAAATATTAGTATTTTCTTCTAACTCGAAATAAAAAAAATATTATTTATTAAGGAATGTAGTTGAAAGAGCATGATATTGTAAACATAAGTTTCAGCAATAAAATAAAAGAGAGAGAACATGAAAAAGTTAACAAGTTTATGAGGTATGAGGGAAACGCTTCACCACTGCACAGTGAACTGCCACAGTTTTGAATTTTGAAAAAAAAAATATATATATAAATAATTGTTTTTTAAATCGTAAAAATCTTTTTTTCCATTTAGCAGAAGGACAGTGTTTTACACATATTAATTTTCATTATTGTACAAGATACAGTAATGGAGGAAAAAAAATGTTTAATATTTCCAAAACTTTTACTGCTGTAAGCTGTACCTAACCCCTTAAGACACTAGTCAAACTAAGCTAGTGCTCAACGCGTAATTAATATTATATGATTGCTAAAGGTATAATTCCTAAAACGCTGTAACCTGAATCACCGGGAAGATAAAGATGGTTTTCTATAAGGCTTGTAAATTCACTAAAAGAAGACAATGTAGAAAAAAGTAATTATCAGTATGTTCCGACTGTATTTATTTTCAATTTAACTCGAAGAGGATTGACATTCTAGAAATAATCCGGAAGATTAAAAAATCCCACTTTAAATCTTTTGAAAGAAACATATGTTAAAAAAGAAATTGTCTGTATTAGATTTATCTGTGAAATTTATCTACAGTTCGTGACATGCCGATAGAGGAGTTGTCAGCGCATACAGATCAAAGGAGCAACTGTAACGTTCCCATAGAGAGAATAGATTAAATCGAGATGAGAATATCGAACAGAGAACTCCGTGTTTCAGCATAGCCCTGTGTTTGTTTCGAGACTAATGTGATGACAGGACTCTTCCTCCCTTGGACAGATAATATCAGCACGTCAGCACCTTGTCTGACATCATGCGAAACTCCGGCATAAGATAGATGACAGTCCTCAAGTTCTGGCTGTGCCAACTGCAGACTGAAATTCCACGAAACATTTGTATAGGCAGTATGATAGCAGGCAGGTAGACAGATAAAAGAACATACACGCAAAAATTATAAAATAGTAATAAATAATGCTGTAACTGGAAAAAATGAATTATATCAATCGTATAGAATCTGATGTCCCTTACGTAGTCGACAAAACAGCTTATGTTACATGAAATAAATTTGTGAGACATTGATAAATACATTATGAACAGAAACACTACTGATATTCTATGAACTTATAGGAAAGTTATCTCCATTTTATGGTTGATAAATGTTTTGCTAAATCAAAGTACTCGTAATATTGTCATAACATAAATGTGGTTTCGAAATATATCAACAGTCTAAGAATAAATAATGAATAAACGAAATAAATAAAGAATTTCATCGAAATAATAGCCGTCCAAATCTTGCATTTAAAATATCGGCATCCTAATCAATTCAAATGAACAAAAAAGAAAATATAAATTAATGTTAAAAAAATACATAATGAAATTTAAAAAAAAAAAGAATATTCTGCGACAAGATTTCGTAGCTATCAAAACGATAAAAATTTAATGAAAATAAATAATATACATTGAATATTATAAAGACGAATAGGCCTAAAGATGGTGATTGATGATGTTCAATGAAGATTTTAAAATGGTAAATAAATAAACTAACAAACAGACAGACAAATAAAATAATTTAATACACAAATAAATAAACAAATATATATATACATATACAGGCTAAATACATAACTAAAATCTTATCGTATAGTAAGAAATTTAAGAAATTAAAAAAATTTAGAGTAAATGGGAAAGCTGGTTGTCATTAATTTAAGACACCCAAATTGTCAAAAAAAAAAGCCCAGAAAACCTAATAATATGATGAACAAGGACATGAGTTAGAATAACCTACTATTTTGGAGGTGGAACGAATTAATTTTGTCTAATCCCTGAAATGGCCTGTAATGAATATGTAAGCCTACAGGATTTTAGCCATGTATCTTTGTATTTAAGTAGAGAATAGAGAGAGTGTAAATTTACAGCAAGGTAGGAAGTTACACAGGTATGTAATTAATTAGTTAAGTAATGAGACAAATACAATAGGCTAGTCTACAGACGGGTTTAGTAGATAAGTAGGTAAGTTAGTACATATAGCTTGGCAGACAAAGAGAAAAATTTAAGTACAGATCAGTAGGTAATTAAGTAGACATAGAGACAGGTAAGGAGGGAGATATAGTCTACCTATGTTAGGATAGTAGATATGAGACGATTGACTGGGTATGTAGTTTCATACGTTTAGAAATCTGTAGATAGATTTTTTAATTGGGTTATTTTATGACGCTGTTTCAACATCTAGGTTATTTAGCGTCTGAAATGGAGGTGATAATGCCGGTGAAATGAGTCGGGGTCCAGCACCGAAAGTTACCCAGCATTTGCTCTATTGGGTTGAGGGAAAACTCCGGAAAAAATCTCAACAAGGTAACTTGCCCCGACCGGGATTCGAACCCAGGCCACTTGGTTTCACGGCCAGACGCGCCTACCGTTACTCTCCAGGTGTGAACTGTAGAAGATATGCAGGATATGCAGATACACTATAGGCCTATGTAAGTAGTAGATAAAAAGTTAGGCATGTACGTATGTGTGTAGGTAGTAACAGCTAAGTAGATTGGTAGCCTATATACGTAGATTTATACATAGAATAAACATTTTAAGATGCTATTTCATATAATATGTCTTAAAACTTATTCTGTACACAAATACTGTATGTAAAAAAACTTTTATCTCAATAATAATTGTAAAGTATGCGTTTACCACTACTTCCCCGAAGAATGGGACAACTTCACCTCTATTATGTGATATCTTATATTGGTAAACTTATATAAAAATGAGCATATTACAAAAACATTTCGTTCGCTGTTTCTATATTACCTACAGTCCTCATATATCAACATAAAGTATATGTTTTATATTACTATATCTTTCACCTGACATAATATTATACCTGGTAAGGTTTATCTTGTCTCAGTAGCAATAAAACCAAGTCCCTTCAAATGAGGGTGGAGATTATAGGAGGGTTGTAAATTTTCAGCATTCCTTTCAAAACCTTGTTATTGTACAGGCTACCAGAACTCAATTTCTTGAAAGACAAGCTCAGTGACGGAACTACACAGTACAAAGAGAGATATTTTGTAATTTTATTTTGCGCTACTGAATGTATCAACTGGTCCTTTCCGCCACTGGATGGATGGACGGCATCGCTCCATTCCCCCATCGCCATAACAACACAGACGAAGTAAGACATATCTCCTTTCTCTCTCTTTTCACAGTAAGACAAGATACATCACACAGACTCTAGGAACATTAAATCTAGACGTTTGAGATGGGCAGTGCATATAGCACGTATGGGCGAATCCAGAAATGCATATATAACTGAGAGACCAGAAGGTAAAAGTCCTTTGGAGAGGCTGAGACGAAGATGGGCGGAAAATATTAAAATGTATTTGAGGAAAGTGAGATATGATGGCGGGCTTATGAGAGGGTGACAAAGAACCTCCGGATTCTCTAAAAGCCATATGTAAGTATTAAGAGACATATATAACATGCCGCTTGACATAAAGTATAATATTTTCTGAGAATATGGTTAGTTATGTTCCAGAAAATCATGAAATCTAGCAATCACGAAATTAATAAAGAAAGGTATGGATAATGTAGCACTGTTTTTAGACCATAATAGTACATTATGCAACGAGCCTATAATGGTAGTAATTAAGACGCGAGCATGTTTATGAAACGAGCGCAAGCGAGTTTCATAATTTTCATACGAGCATCTTAATTACCATTATAGGCAAGTTTCATACGACTTTTTATGCTCGACTATATTTCTAACTTGAAATTATTCATAAGTATTCATGTTATTCTTATCTGACTGGGGAGCGGAAGTGACCTTGTGCAATATCTCGTAAATTGTGAGATGTGCGCAGACACGAAAGTATTGATTTTTTCTCAGAAACAAATGTCACTGACCTTAATATAATCTAGAGAGTAAAATAAACTTTAATCTTGATATAACCTTGAAATTGATTTAGACATTGAGAAACGAGATGACAAATTGATTTTATTTCAATATTATTTACAATTAACGCTAATTATTATAGTAACAGAACATAACCTTTTGCGACAGTATTGGATTTCCAGCCTCCGTGACGTTTCGCTAGTTGTCTTTCGATTGCATATCCGAGAATAATCGATACTTGCGTTTTCATATTGCTACAATGGTGCATTCTGATTTCTGGAACACCTGAACTTTAATGAATAGGTGTACTTTAATGAGGTCCATTAAAGGGCTGCTACCAGGAGTATAATTACTACATTTCGGCATGGTCGAGCATAATAGTACATTATGCAACGAGCCTATAATGAAGGTAATTAAGAAGCGAGTATGGATATTTATGAAACGAGCGCAAGCGAGTTTCATAATTTTCATACGAGCTTCTTAATTACCATTATAGGCGAGTTTCATACGACTTTTTTATGCTCGACCATATTTCTAACTTGATATTATTAATTTTATTCGTATCTGACCTTGACCAATGTCCCGTACGTTGTGAGATGTTGGCAGACGCGAAAGTATTGATTTTTTCCGAGGAACAGATGTTCACATTGACCTTGCTAGGCCATAAGAACTTACAGAGATAACAATGAAATTAAATTAGACATTGAAAAACGAGATGACAAATTGAATTTATTTGAATATTATTTACAATTAACGCTAATTATTATAGTAACGGAACATAACCTTCTGCGACAGTATTGGATTTCTAGCCTCCGTGACTTTTCGCTAATTCTCTTTCGATTGCATATCCGAGAATAATCGATACTTGCGGTTTTATAATGGTAGAAAGCTGACCTGTCATTGGCTGAAAGACCTGACCTTTAATGAGTAGGTGTACTTTAATGACATGCATTAAAGGTCTGCTACCAGAAGTATAATTACTACATTTCGGCATGGTCGAGCATAAAATATAATAAGGCACACTTCAAATAACATTTTTTGTTCTTATTTGTAAATAATTTTTAGCTGCTTTTGCAACTGATATTGTCCTATTGACTTTCAGGCAGTAACTAAATAAATAATAAAAAAGTAACTAATAAAAAAATTAATAAACTGAAATAAAAATTAAGTAAGAAATAAATAAAATAAATGCTGAAGAAATAGTTACAATAATAAATAAACGAATAAATTAATAAGAACATCATATTGACAACGGACAAAAATAGTGCCTAGAACCCACTAATGTACCTTCTACGCAGCAATGAGCCTACATCACAGCCATTGCGTATTCTACGACTAGAAAATTTTAACATATAATTGTAATAAATGTTAATTTCATAATCTTCAGATAGTAATCAGTAACAAGGTGGGTGCCATATAGCCTTCGAAGAAACGACTTGGACTTTAATACTTGAACTGAGTAACGAAATATCTGCAAACAAATTGAGATGTAGGACGTTTGTCCCTAATCCAGTGAATTCAAGAAGACCTATCATTTCTAAACGACTCATTGTTTTCAAGGAGCAGGAAGGACTTGAACAGTGAAGTGTGAACGAGTCATTCAATGTATGCCTGAGTAGGTTTAAATTGATGGTTTGACACACCGTCCAGACCATTATTATTCTAATGGCATGAAAAGTAGGTTCTTAATAGAATGGCTGCGGTGACGAGAAGAATCTGATGAAGCAAATCAGAGTGCAAACTGATTTGAATCCCACGGCGAGTTTCGTTAATAGTTGGCAAGTCGACAGAAAGCCATGTAGTACCATGAACAAAAAACAAGAGAGAGAGAGTGCCAGCATTTTTTTAAAATGCCGAATTTATTTTATTTACTTTAACGAAAAGTCTTGCTTCATCCAAGACAATTTAAAGTTATTACAATTACAATTATTATTATTATTATTATTATATTATTATTATTATTATTATTATTATTATTATTATTAGTAGTAGTAGTAGTAGTAGTAGTAGTAGTAATGCTATTATCACAGTCTAGTATAGGCTATACAGTCATGAAGCTTGAGTTTATGAGGGTACTAGGAACAATAGACTGTGCAGGTACAATTTCGCATTGTCTGTAATGAGGCGATAGTAGCGATCCTAGTGGTTAGCAACTATCTATGGATGCATATTTATTACGTATTGAGCTTCGTGACTATACTAGACTGTGCTATTATCGTCATTATTTTCTTCTCACTCTACAGCAGTGGTCAGCAAAGATGAAGTCATATAAAATAGAGCCCGAAAAACAAGGGAAGAGAAGGTGGGGAGCACCTTCAATACTGCAATTTTTCAGTGTGCAGAGACGGATAGTGAACATATTCAAACTAAGGAGAAGTACAATAAGTTTATGTCAGTGGATATTAGTTAATTTCTTTTCCACATTTGTTTGATTTTATTTCTTTTTCCTCTTATTTTGTACACAATTTAAACATTATGGAATGAAGATAGATACAAATAAGATGAAGACCATGGTCATAGGAAGAAAAATGAAGAAGGTAAACTTACGAATTCTAAATGAGGCAGTAGAGCAAATGGACAGCTTGAAGTGCTTGGGGTATATCCTACTATAAGCAGGAACATGAGCTACTGCCGGGAAGTCAAGAGGAGGATAGAAATGCCAAGGAAGCTTTTAATAGAAAAAAGCATCTTCTGCGGACCTCTGGAATAAGAACTAAGGAAGAGACTAGTGAGGTGCTTTGTATGGAGTGTGGCATTGTACGGGGCAGAAACATGGACATTACGACGAAGCTTAAGTGAAGTGAAACGAATAGAAGCATTTTAAATTTGGATTTGGAGAAGAACTGAGAGTGTGAAGACAAAATGAGAAATGAAGCTGTGTTGGAAAGAGTAGGTAAAGAAAAAATGATGCTGAAACTGATCAGGAAGAGGAAAAGGATTTGGCTGGGTCACTGACTGAGAAGAAACTGTCTACTGAATGATGCGCTGGAAGGAATGGGGAAAGGGAGAAGAGTTCGGGGCAGAAGAAGATATCAGTTGATAGAAGACTTTAATATATTTTATAATATTAAAACGGATTTGAGGAAGGTGGGATATGATGATAGAGACTGGATTAATCTTGCAGGATAGGGACCGATGTCGGGCTTATGTGAGGGCGGCAATGAACCTGCGGGTTCCTTTAAAAGCCATTTGTATGTAAGTAAGTAAGTAGGCTATACAATTTAATTAATCTAGAAGTTATGAACCAGTGCACATAGGGCCCAAAAAAGTTCCCTGAAGGAAAGAAGTGCATGTAGACTCAAAATTACAGGCGGAAGAAATATCTGTACAAGTATAAGGTTACAATACCAAAAAGTTGCGAGTCAGTGCACATTTAATCCAAACAGCTCCATAATGGAAAATATTATCCAACTACAGATACTCGTACATGCAACATCATGCAACTAAATTTTTTTTTAACTAATATACATTGCATCCAAAGATGTGGATTGAAGTATAGTTACACTTAGAACGTTACAAAGTCATAGTAAACTAATTGACGTTCATGAAGAAAGGTATGAAAGAGTGGATGTAAGTGTTGATATCACGTCTAATACCATAAACGTCGAACACTCGAATTTCTGGTCAGTATAATTGTATTTTAACATGAACTCACGAAATTTAGAAAGGATACGCTGGAGAATACGTGAATGACTTGTAGCATAGGGCTTCAGAAGTCAAGTGCACCTTTTGAGCGTAATGATACTGTGGACTGCAAGTACTTGTCCGTGCAATGACAACCTGGTGGCAGGATCAGAGGTCACCATGTGACGTGCCCCGACATCTGGTCACGACCACTGGTAGCCGACGTTCGGTAAGAACTGCACACCTCAGGAGACGTGATGAATTACTTCCTTCAGAAGTATTTCTGTTCTTACATCTTCAATTGTACTGTGTAATTTTAACACAGTTACTACTGATAATAGGTACTAGAGGTCTACAACAAGAATAACAACTACTACCACGACCACTACCACTACCACTTAGGTACTAGAGGTCTACAACAAGAATAATAACTACTACCACGACCACTACCACTACCACTATCACTAACAATTGAGAAATGTGAAGGGTCAGCAGGACCGAATATGTTGAGAGAAATAAAAATATATATATATATATATATATATCATACCACCACCGCCACTACTACTACTATCACTACCACTACCACCATCACTACTCTACTGCTGCTGCTACAACTGCTACTACTTTTGAATGAAATGGAATTTTTGGAGGGGGTAATAGGTTTATATTTCTTTAAATTAGTGTTATTCAGTTATGCTCTGACGTGGACACGAAGCAGACGTTTAAGCGTAACCATAGGAAATTAATACAAGATCGTCATTACACACATACGGAAGGATTTAATAACAATACGATATTTACGGGATATTCCCATGTGCTTATATACAGTATACCAGTTAAATGTTAATTGTCTATGGATCAAAAACAGTAGACCTATATTCTTTTTAATATATTACTATTATTATTATTATTATTATTATTATTATTATTATTATTATTGACTCGTAACTTATTCCATTCGGTCTGTACTTAAATCTTATATTCTAATTCCAGTATCCTAATTTTTTGCTTAGACGTTACACGGAAGCACAGAGATTTCTTTAAACTTCCTGTCAGTTATTGGTGTTACATAAATAGCAATCAAATCATGAAATGACTATTGATGTTATTTCACTGTTTTCAAGTGGTACACGTCATTATTAATACCATCAGGACGTACCTGTTATTCTTTTCTATTTTCTGCAGTGGTTTTTCTAGTGTTTATTCACAAGGGTGCCTACATCAACTACAACAGCTCTTCTGTTTTGAAAGTTTAGGATCATTAGACTTCGTAAAATAATATATAAATTTGTAATTCTTCGCTTTTACATCCCTTCAATAATATTCTGCGATTAGTTTATTTTTTATTTTTTTATTTATTGAGTATACCCCAACGAGTATAACTCATATGTAGGGGCTATACAAGAACGCATACATATGTTGTACACTGTAATTTAAAAATTCATGAAAATACAATCTGTGGAAAACAAACAATATTTCAAGAATTTATTAAAGAAAGAAAGCAAAATATGAACAAATAGTAAGATAACAAAGTTTTGGGCAGAAAGAAGAAAAAGATTGAAATCATTAAATAAATAAATCAACTGAGAATTAAAATAATTAACTTTCCAAAAACGTATTTACACTTTCTCCGCCCATATTGGTTTAATAGCGGATAATTAAAATTTGCTTAAACAATACAATTGATTATTATCCAACAAATTTAATTTATTCCGATTTTAATGTTTTCTAAATCGAACAAATTTATAAATATACATTATTAGAATATTATCATAAAAATCGTCTGAAATATAAAGAAGAACAACATATTTATCCTATCAGAAGAAATTTTACATGTCCTTTACCTTAACCTAATTGCTACACAACTACTGGAATAAATCATAACCAGACTTAGGGTCAAGACTATAGAACTCTATTTTGATAAAAATCCTGACCTAGGTTATTTTGAGTTCAATAAACTTAAGAAAAAATTAAGCAAATTATTTAGTCCTCTTTTCCTTTCTTCTTTTTCTTAATTTCAATATACTATTTATTCTATTTTGTATAGCTTAACGAAAATATGCTTGTAAATTGAATTAATTTGTTTACTATATATTGTATATATTTGTATAGTTTCTCTGATGAATTGTATATGTTTTTAAAGTGAATAGTAGTCTGTATAGCTCTACTGATGAATTGTATATGCTGTAAATTGAATAGTAGTCTGTATAGCTCAACTGATGAATTCTTTATGACTATAAATTGAATTAATCTACTTGATATGAATTGTACAAATTTGTATATCTTAATGAAAGTATGCTTGTAAATTGAATTAATCTGTTTCCTTTGTATTGTATATGTTTGTATAGTTTGGCTGATGAATTGTGTATGCTTTAAATTGAATAGTAATCCGTATAGTTCTATTGATAAATTCTTTGTGTTTGTAATTTGAAGTAATTTGCATGATATGTATTACCTATTTCTGTATATCTCAATTGATTGAATTGTTCATGCCTTAAATTGAATTAACTTGTTTTGTATTATATGTTATAGCTCAACTGATGAATAATCGTTTGCGTTTGTAAATTTAATAATCTGGTTGGCTATGTACTGTATATTTTTAGTAGAGCCATCGATGTAGCTCAGTCGGCAGACTCGCTGGCCTGCTGATCCGGAGCTGCACTCGGGCTTGGGTTGGATCCCCCGTTTGGTCTCATTGAATGGTTTCTTCCGAGGTTTTCCCCAGCCATAGGACTGAAGCCGGATGGTCTATGGCGAATCCTCGGCCTCACTTCATTTCACCCCATTTAGTTTAATTACCTGGTTGGGTATTTTCTGAGGTTACCCAAACCATAAGGCAAATGCCAGGTAATGTTTTGGTGAATCCTCGGGCCTCACCTCATCTTACTACATCTCGCCAAAATATTGTAAAAATTGTAGAAAATTACAACATTGTAAAAATGTAAGAATTGTAAAATATTGTAAAAATTGTAATTGTAATATTGTAAAATTTTGACTTGTTCCACATCTTCAAGCTTCATTGCTAATGTAATAATAATAATAATAATAATAATAATAATAATAATAATAATAATAATAATGGTAATAATAATGGTTTTATTTAACCTGGCAGAGTTAAGGCCGTAAGGCCTTCTCTTATACTCAACCAGGATTAAAACTTGCTTACATTGTTGAACATAAAACTGGATCGGAATTAAGTAATTACATACTGATACAATTTAGGTACATAATGAGATCAAAAGAGGTAGTTACATAAAAATTTACCTCATAAAATAAAAATAAACATAGTGGAATACATATTAATGTTGTTAGAATCAAATACGAATCACATAAAAACAGAAGCCGATAATTCAATAAAAAATATACACAGTAAAAATAAAAATAAACACATAAGTATACATATTAGTATTAGATTACAATTAAGTAGGATTTACATAATTAAACCAGAAACCGACAATTGAATAAAATGTACACAAAAAATAGATTACTAATAAAAAACAACACAGTGGGATACATATTGGCGTTAAGTGGTAAATGAACACGATTTACATGATTACACAATAAAAATAAGAAACAAAAAAAAAATAAAAATAAATACAGTGGAACACATTCCATTTTGTAAGATCTATGGAATATAATAAATGATATGAAAAAAAAATTCATTCCACCTTATATTCTGTTCTTCACTTGATTCTCTACTTTCATCTACGTAATAATCCCTGTTTTGTAATAAATGTATTGGTTTTATTGAAACTTTGTTACTTCCTTTAGTACAAAATAGTTATTTATAGGAACCGCCCCCAGAACACGAGCTTGTTCAAACGGGTGTGCACTGCGTCAATAATAGATATTTATTTCGTATTTTATGTAGCAATAAATACTATTTGTTTATTATTTATGTTAGTGCATTATCATTAACTTAATTTGGAAAAAGATCATACTGAAACGAAGGATTATTCCCTACAAGCTCATATGGCACTATCAAACTATAGAGAATGATTTATAAAACTCACACTTCAGAGTGGCCCACACAAGTCGAATGAAGCTTCTTCACTTACAGCGAAATGCCGGCTCTGTCTCATATTTCAACTGGATAATCTTTATTGCGCACTTTAACTTATGGGAACGCATTAAGCTAAGAGATCCTTACTCGAGTGTGAAATTTGAAGAGCCTTCCGGCTAGATTACATCAAATGTTGCAATAGATTTAGCTAGCTGGTGCTCAGACAAATATGGTCCAGGGTAATAAAAATATTAAGGAACCATTTAAGACCACAAAGATTACCAACAATTTTTCATTCCCTGCGAAGGACGATATATTACAAGTAATTTTAATACTCTTGTTCATTACTTCGTTTCCTGTAGATCTAAAGTCTGGAATCTTAATCACCATCATCACCGACACATCAGCAACAAATTACTTCTCACGTTCTAACCGTCTGTGGTAATTTAACCCTATGGTGGTGGGTTCATTTGAAACCCTAGCACTGCCATGGTCAGAATTCTGATCCAGGGAAATTTTGACAAGTTTCTATACAACTCAAACTGCAGAAGTTTGCAAGCACAAAATTTAGGAATGGAGCTATATCTTATAGAAAGTAGATAAGCTACATTTCTACAGCTCTTAGTAAGCATAGTAATAATAATTTTCAGACAAGTCAATGTACAATATAATATAACATTTTTTTTTTGTTCAGTCAAATGACTTCCCCCGTGGCGCTACAGCCCTTGAAGGGCCTAGACCGACCAGCCGGCTGCTGGCCTGACGCCCACATGCCGAAGCAGAGGTGGACGATCATCCAACCAGAATGGAGGTATCATGTGGTTAGCACGATGATCCCCCCAGCCGTTATAGCTGGTATTCGCAACCGGGTTTCGCTACCTATCGTAGCTCCCCAAGTGCATCACGATGCTGGGTGGGCACCGGTCCCAAGTCAAATAACTTACCAGTATTTAAAAAAAATATATATCAATAAAATTTATACATATAATATTGAAGTTAAGGTTAAAATAATGCTAACGTTTTCGCCTAATTGGCATCTTCAGGCACTTTTTACACAATATCATGTGAGACATTAATTTACAGTAAATGGGATAACTGTTGGATATATACATTAATCAATCTTAAAACTAACATATTAAAATCATATATGCCAATTAAATAATAAACTATAGTTGAGTTAATTATTGTTGTAGTATGTGTGATAGTTGGACCAATTAATTCTCATATCTACTTCAATTTACCACAATAATTAAAACAATTATAGAGCATAGGTTAAATTACAGACATTTAATTGGATTCAAATTATATAAAAATATTATCTTGTAAGAAAAAAATTGATTACTTCAAATGTGTTATTAATGTATACCTTTGATCACATATTTACCAATTACTGGTTTGTGTCGTTATTATAGATACAATTATGAATATATTAAAATGAAAGAATCTTATGGTTCTTATTGATTCAAATATTAAACTTCATATTGAGCAGAAGTCGAAATAATTTCAGATGATTGAAACGTAGAATGTAGGTATGACTTTCAAAACAGGAAGTTCAGTCGTTCATGTTGCATTTCGTTGTATGTAGAAATATGAGTTGAAGAGTCGTTATGTTTTCGGGGTTGAGATATGTATCCAGGAATCAATTTAGACTAAAATAGTTTCTGAAGTTCTGTGGATGTCGTGTTAACGAAATATCATGACGACTGTTTCAATATGAGTTTTAACCTTAACTTCAATGTATAAATTTTACTGATGTTTTTTTAAATAATGATGTCATTTGACTGAACAGCAAAATAAAATTAAAGAAAAAGAAAAAACAAATTATATTATATTTCTACAGCTCGTCAGGAACTGACCTCGATCCTGCTGGTTTTGTTACTGTAAATGATAGGGCCTACTACACAACCCATCGCTATGTATAAATTAAAATGTTTTAGTATTAAATCAAATTAAAAAAGCCCACACGAATGAAAGTAGCCTATAATTACAACAATGACAGTTTCACTATTATTGTGTGGGAACGGAATTCAGACTCTCCGGTACAATAGTCTTGACAAAATGAAACACAACGTAGATGAGATGTCTCAAAAGAACATGCCTACAGTATACTTTAGTATGGCTCTATGTAAATGTCGAACTTGTATAGGAACTAGATGTTACACCCGTTATCCTAAATATAAATAACATTGAGGAGTGGATATCAACAGCGCTAAAATCCTGTCCAATGAATGTGAAAGACAGAAAGTTATCTGTAAAAATCTGGGATATAACATAAATATAATAATAAAATTATGAACGAATATAGATTACCTGCACTATCAATTGACAAGCAAACATTCTGATGGTGGCAGATAAAATAGTTAAATATTTTTCTTCCACCATGTTAATAATGTCAAGAGAAGTGCTTATACAAATTTTGGCCACTCGACCGCAATTACGAGGGCCGTAAAAAATAAGTTCTCCAGAAGCCGTTAACAGAAAGAAAGCACAATTTCATTGGAAAAATTTATTGAGACAGACACAGCAATTGTTGAGCTATTTTCCAAACATTTGTCATATTATGGGATCGACAGAGAGGTGCAGACGGTCTGTCAAACGCTGGTTCCGATCCCAGACGGCTGACTTCTACGACACAAGGATACAAACATTGTTCCCACGGTATGACAAATGTCTCACTTCCAGTGGGGAATATGTTGACAAATAGCGCAACAAGTACTGTATCTGTATCAATAAATCTTTCTATGCAATTGTGCTTCCTTGTGTAAATGATCTCAGGAAAAATCACATTCTGGATGGCCTCGTAATTGCGGTCGAGTGGCCAAAAATTGTATAAACAATTCTTTTAACATTATTAACATGGTGGAAGAAACAATTTAACGTTTTTATCTGCCCCCATCAAAATGTTTGCTTGTGAGAGGGAAACGATTGAAGATGATATGAATATCAGATAGCAATATTACTCTATGTTTCCAGAAACTTGGGCAATAAAAAAATATATAGGTCTATATCAGCTTATAGACTACTCGTATATCCACACACACATTTGACAATTGAAACTAAATTTCTTAGAAGTACTTAACGATGCTCAAAAATGGGCATAAATAAAAATGTAACAATAAGATTTCCAATGAAATTATATTATATTCAGTAAAATACGGTGTGGTGAAAACAAAATTGGTCCGTCAAAAATATATGTGAAATATATGAATTTATATGTATAAGACTGACGCGGAAATGACCCTGACAATGCAGGAAACCGTGATTTCGATGCTTCTTCTGTGATGTTCATTAACAAAGGTCAGTCTTAAACAGTCTTATAACTATAAATATACCTATATAAATGTAAATATTACACATTTTCCGGTCTAGTTTTGGTAGATGAATATAGGAACAACAAGAAAAAGAAAGAATAAGATGGAGAAGGAAGCTAGGGCGACCAAATAAAAGATGGACTGAAAATCTACGACTTAGTGGACTTAAGTGTCCATTGCTTCGAGAACAATAAATGCAGCTAATGATGATTATGACAATAATAAGCTTACCGTAATAATACTGATTGAGGTTCTGGCTGTTATGTACATCTATTATGAGGCAGTACGCCTTACTTAACGATATATGTCAGAGGTAGAACAATATTGTTTGTATGCATCTGAAGTGTGACTAGTGTAATATGTAGCTAGTCCAAGACGTATGCAATGGAGGGAGAAAGGAACTGGATACCTTATCCCATTATCTCCTGGTCTAGTTGCCTCATAAGTGGTCCTTCTTGCTATCACTTGTGAGGTTCAGACCTGTATTCGGACAGTTGTCTAAACAACAACAAAATAATAATAATAATAATAATAATAATAATAATAATAATACTTAAGTTACTTATAAATGGCTTTTAAGGAACCCTCAGGTTCATTGCCGCCCTCAAATAAGACCGCCATCAGTCCCTATCCTGTGCAAGATTAATCCAGTTTCTATCATCATATCCCACCTCCCTCAAATCCATTTTAATATTATACTCCCATCTACGTCTCGGCTTTCCCAAAGGTCTTTTTCCCTCCGGTATCCCAACTAACACTCTATATGCATTTCTGGATTCGCTCATACGTGCTATATGCCCTGCCCATCTCAAACGTCTGGATTTAATGTTCCTAATTAAGTCAGGTGAAGAATACAATGCATGCAGTTCTGCCTTGTGTAACTTTCTCCATTCTCCTGTAACTTCATCCCTCTTAGCCCCAAATATTTTCTTAAGCACCTTATTTTCAAACACCCTTAACCTATGTTTCTCTCTCAAAGTGAGAGTCCAAGTCTCACATCCGCACAGAACAACCGGTAATATAACTGTTTTATAAATTCTAACTTTCAGACTTTTTGACAGCAGACTAGATGACAAAAGCTTCTCAACCGAATAATAACAGGTATTTCTCATACTTATTCTGCGTTTAATTTCCTCCCCAGTGTCATTTATATTTGTTACTGTTGCTCCAATGATATTTCAATTTTTTCCACCTCTTCGAAAGATAAAGCTCCAATTTTTATATTTCCATTTCGTACAATATTCTGACCACGAGACATAAGCATATACTTTGTATTTTCGGGATTTACTTCCAAACCTATCGCTTTACTTGCTTGAAGTAAAATTTCCGTGGTTTTCCTAATCATTTGTGAATTTTCACATATTCACGTCATCCGCATAGACAAGAAGCTGATGTAATAGCCTAATAATAATAATAATAATAATAATAATAATAATAATAATAATAATAATAATAATGGTTATTTTTATATAAAAAGTTATCGCTTTAGTTGTTTCTGAATATTCCTCAATTTTGCTGGCTTATACAGTAGCTAATATAACACAATATCCGAGAGTGAGAATTTTTTGAACATGTACAGATGTTATTAGAATGAATCTTCATAATAACCGGAGTGGTCTGAAGCTAAAAGTAAAGAACCTCTATTTAATACCTGAAGATAAAAATAATACTGCGTGGAATTGCACATCTGGAAATGTTTTGGAACTGTTCCCCCACGCGTCAGGCTTACAACGTTGTGTTCAATCCGCATTGCAGCACCAAGTATGGGTCCTACATGCCGGTATCAATGACTGTACCTCCCGAGGTATTTTCTTTCCTCTACTTGGCTTATAGTACTTTGTGTAAATGACGTCACCACCAGTATACGCCAATGAGAAAGCTCCAATAAATTAACTCACTCACCACCATGCACACCACGCAATCATCGTGCAAGAACGGCTTAAGTCGCATCCGGGAACGAAAACAATACCGACATGCGGCACAACATGGCGAACCGCGTTAAACTTCGGTCTCTTAGAAATAAAACTCTATGTCAACATGAATAGCTCTATAGTCATGTAGTTATTATTGCATTTTTTCATTTCGTACTGTTGTACGCTACATTCTTTCAAGCTCTTTAAAATTCCATTACAGTTTTTACATGAATAGCTAAATCTTTTGATGGAACACAGATCCTTATAAAATAATGTTTTAATTGTATGCTTTTTATAATCATAATCATTAGCCATCACCATAATAATAATAATATTAATAGTAATAATCAGACTTCCTATTTTTGTCACGCTGAATTTATCAAGGAATATAGTCTTGTAAAAGTGAGTTTAAATGTCTGGCGCTCTCTGCATAAGTGGCGATACAGTAGGCCTACGGTGAATGTAAAATATAATGTAGCATATCATTACAACATTGCAACTTAATTTTAATGGTTTACAAAATTGAAACGTTTTCAACAAATTTATTTGCTACGCCATTGATTACAATTGAATTTCAAAATTAATAAGCTGATAATAAATAAGTAAACAACACATTTTATACATGGTATATACTTACTTACTTACTTACAAATGGCTTTTAAGGAACCCGGAGGTTCACATCCGCCCTCACATAAGCCCGCCATCGGTCCCTATCCTGTGCAAGTTACTCCAGCACCTACCATCATATCCTACCTCCCTCAAATACATTTTGATATTATCCTCCCATCTACGTCTCGGCCTCCCCAAAGGTCTTTTTTCGTTCCGGTCTCCCAACTAACACTCTGCATGCATTTCTAGATTCCCATACGTGCTACATGCCCTGCCCATTTCAAACGTCTGGATTTAATGTTCCTAATTATGTCAAGTGAAGAATACAATGCGTGCAGTTCTGTGTTGTGTAACTTTCTCCATTCTCCTGTAACTTCATCCCTTTTAGAACGAAATATTTTCCTAAGAAACTTATTCTCAAACACTCTTAATCTCTGTTCCTCTCTCAAAGTGAGAGTCCAAGTCTCATAATCATACAGAACAAGTGGTAATATAACTGTTTTATAAATTCTAACTTTCAGAATTTTTGACAGCAGACTAGATGACAAAAGCTTCTCAACCGAATAATAACAGGCATTTCCTCCCGAGTGTCATTTATATTTGTTACTGTTGCTACAAGATATTTGAATTTTTCAACCTCTTTGAAGGATAAATCTCCAATTTTATTTTTTCATTTCGTGCAATATTCTGGTCACGAGACATAATCATATACTTTGTCTTTTCGGGATTCGCTTCCGGACCAATCGCTTTACTTGCTTCAAGTAAAATCCGTGCTTTCTCTAATGGTTTGTGAATTTTCTAACATATTCACGTCATCCGCATAGACAAGAAGCTGATGTAACCCGTTCAATTCCAAACTCTGTCTGTTATCCTGAACTTTCCTAATGGCATATTCTAGAGCGAAGTTAAAAAGTAAAGATGATAGTGCATCTCCTTGCTTTAGCCCGCAGTGAATTGGAAAAGCTTCAGAAATTTTTTTCGTTTTCTGGCCTATACAAACAATAATTTACACCTATTTATTGAAATAAATACTATTACAATTACAAAAAATATACATTCTAAGAATATGTTACTATTCCTTACACAAAAATAATCATTTCCAAATTCCGAAATAAACTACAATGTAGATATTGGTGGCGGCATTTGTTTCCTGGTGCACCTTCTCTATGGCTGAAAGGAATCACAATGAACTAATCGAGATATAAACATACCTAATAGCATGCGCTTCTACATAACACAAGTCAGAACTCATAGAGGTCTTGTAATCTGCTTGAGCCTTTGACACTGACGTCATTAATGTACCAGGAGAAACTACTCCATCCAATTTAGCTCTTGTAACAAACATGCGAAGCCTGGTAATAATAATAATAATAATAATAATAATAATAATAATAATAATAATAATAATAATAATAATCATCATCATCATCATCAAAATCTTTCATCATTAAATGAGTTGTATTGTGGAGCTCTTTCAATCTGCGAATGAATTTCGTTTACCGGCCTCTATATTCGAGTAGGACTGTCATTTCTTCTCCCTTTTGACTTATTATCGTAAACATTTGTGGAGAAGTCATTTTCGAGTCATTCGTGTAGACTAGTCGGTTTCTCTTATAACACCGTGTTCAAACTCAAATAAAATAATTTGTTATTATAACTGGAAATGTTTCATATAAACACAAATACTTAAATCTACCGACGATTGGTAGTGCACATTTTAAATTTTCAGCTCATGTAACAATATCGAGGTTGCTATGGACTCGTAACTGGATTGAAAAATAAACAAACTGTTAATTCTATAAAGCTACAGTCATGTCTGTTCCCAAAAGTCACAGTCTCATATTCATTGTATGCTTCATGGCTTATAAGGTGCTTTCATTCACTTTTGTGATCTGTCTACTTTGCGTGAAACTTGTGGTGTTCAATCATAAAGTTTTTCCGGGGGTTGTTATTTTTCATCCTAAAATGTTCGTATCATTTCAGTTCTCTTTTCTCAATTCTACCCACAACACTTACTTTAGCTTGTATTATTTTTTTATTTTTTATTTTTTCACTTATGAATCTATGTAGGCGGGAAACTCTTGAGCTTATCTGCAGATAAACCATTATCATCGTTATCATTATTATTATTATTATTATTATTATTATTATTACCATCATCATCTCTCAGACCATGTGGTCTCTTACTGCCTGTTGCCTACAATTATTACTACTATTTCTATTATTCATACTGTCCATAGTATTAAAATATATGGGACAGAGGGAAATAATAGAATATAAATGAGTAATTACATCAAGTTTGTGTAATATCTACGATAATTTTTAACATATATTATTCCAGCTAAATACTACCATCATTCATAAGACAGCATTTCATAAACATAGGAAGTTATTCTTCTTCTTCGCAGTAGTTAGAACCTCCCCATTTTCTAGCTACAAATGCACATTTCTCTTTGCAGTTTGGAATTACGTCTCGTGTAATTTACACAACAGATCCCGTCCATGCTGCTTTCATGCTCATTCCAATGCCTACTTCTGTCTGCAGCCCACAAGTTCATTGGTTGTTAATGATTCTCTGATGTCATCGTCTGATACTCTATTATTTTGTTTTACCTCCATTAGACTGTCTGCTTTCAACATCTTGTTCATTTTTTTTTTTCAATTTGGAATGTATCACGCTTAACATAAAGACTTAGTAACTAAGTAATGTATTGGCGACTTTTAAAATGATGCAGTAACACATTACCAACAATAATAATGTAAGTTTAAAAAATAAGATTCGAATTTACTTGAAATTTCAAAACAATTCAAACTTCAAATTTTATACAAATGGAGGTCAAATAAGCCAGTCTACGTAAAGATTAATTCTTTGGTCCTACAGAATTATCTGTTTTGGTTATCATTGGTTATTAATGGAGAAAAATTCGCTCCGACGCCGGGGACCGAACCCGAGACCCCCAGTTCTACGCACTGGACGCTGGATAATTTTCAATTCAAAGCACTCGACCAATAAAATTAATGAAATTTCTGAAAAGGAATCGGCCAAATTGACACCCACGATTAATAACTTATGTGTATTTCATGTAGGTATGTCGTCAAGGATCATTACATATAGAATGTTTTGGATTACTGATTTTTTTTTATCGATAAGACTTATGGTCATATTGTTTTACGACAAATGTCTCCATAGTCGCTATTGTGGTGACATCTATTACCAACAATTGAGAAGGGTATAATTGGCCTGTACATACATTTTTTTTATATAATTCTATTCTGGATCAGAGGGAGGTGGGATATGATGATAGAGACTGGATTAATCTTGCCTAGGATAGGGACCAACGGCGGGCTTATGTGAGGACGGCAATGAACCTCCGGGTTCCTTAAAAGCCAGTAAAAAAATATATATATAATTCTATTCATGAGCATCTTCTAAGGATCTCTGAAAGAATAACTATGGAAGAGACTAGTGAAATCTTTTGTGTGGAGTGTCACATTGTATGTGGGCAGAAACATGGACATTAATACGAAGTGAAGAGAAGCAACTATAGGGGAACAACTTACAAAACTCCGTTGGTTTGTGCATGCATCAATCTTAAAGAGTGACACAATATACTATTCACGTCCTCCTTCCTAATTGTCAGCCAATAGTAGCGCGTACTGATAGAAGTAATGCGTCAGATGACTTGTCAATCTGTAACGACAATGATTCAGACTAATGGAGGTAAACTCCAGACTCCGCCTCTAGCACAGAGGTAAGATTTAGTAACCTCCTACAGCGGAGTTTTGCCAGTTGTAGGCCTATAAAAGTATTTGAAATATGAATATGGAGAAGAATGCAACGTGTGAAATGGACAAACAGAACAAGAAATTAAGTTGTGTTGGAAAGAGTGGGTGAAGAAGGAATGATGCCTAAATTGATCAGGAAGAAGAAAAGAAATTGGTTGGGTCACTGGCTGAGAAGAAACTGCCTACAGAAGAATGCACAGGAAGGAATGGTAAACGGGAAAAGAGTTCGGGCCAGTAGAAGATATAAATAATAATAATAATAATAATAATAATAATAATAATAATAATAATAATAAGCTTAATAATAATAATAATAATAATAATAATAATAATAATAATAATACTTTATTGCCAGAACAAAGATACATATTGATTTTTTTAAATATAAGAACTCTCTAGCAGCCCCAGAAAGAGTAAGTTATACAATCGTGCTCAGGGGGCATTCCATGTAAGTTAATGTTAAGACATTTTATTGTATAACAGAGTAAAAAGTAATAAAAGAAGAAGAAAAAAACACATCACGATAATTGAACTTTAAATTTTCTCTGTTAACAGCAATTTTTAATAGATTTTTTTAAATAAGGAGCATTAGTAAATTGTATGTTTGGGAATTTATCTATTATCATGTTATAAAGCCTTGGACCGAAGTTGCTACTGTGATTATATGCTACGGTTGTAGTATGATAGACAACATTAAGATATGTGGATCATATATGGAGACAAAGAGACAAAGAGGAATGCAGAAAATAGGAAGGATTGGAGAAAGCTGGGTTTGCAGTGAAAGACCTGGCCTTGGGCAGAAAATTATGAATGAATGAACAAAATAATTTTATACATCAGTTAATTTACTACATTAAGAAGCCAATAAGGTAAATGTCAGGTAATCTATGGCGAATCCTCAGCCTCATCTCGCCAAATAATATCTCGCTATCAACAATTCCATCGACGCTAAATAACCTCGTAGTTGATCCAAGTAAAAAAAAAGCCAATATTTCTATTTTTCAACCAGTGGAAACCACAATAAAATTAACATTTCTTCCTCCTTAACAATCTATCTACTTCATCCGGGATTTAACCCGAGTACTGTGGGTACAGAAACGAGTTCGATAACCACTAGGTCATCAAGGTTGTCTGTAAGCAATATACGAGTATATAGGCCTACTGACGAATGTAGTTAAACAGTACACTATAGCATATCTTGAGGAAGATGTGGGATCAAATCATAGCCTGTGCTTTTCATCTGTTATTATCAGGAACGTACTGAAGAAGGCCTTGAGCTTATGAGGGACACTTAGAGAAACATCTGAGCGAAGGATTTCATCAAAGTCAATTTGGTTACTAGGTTACAAGGTCTCGCCTTACTTCATAATGTTTAAAAATAAACATTTAAAGAGCCCTTATAACTGTTATTTGAAGTTATCCAGCCCATCCTCAAATTTGACGAGCTGCAAACTTGTGGAGTACCGAGTTTGCTCTGTTAAATATTGAAGATGTTGCGCCCGCGTAAGCCATTCTAGAGACATCAGAACTGTGCTTTACTGACTAAATCACATGCTACACGGTCTAACCCTCACTTTGGACGACTTAAGTAGAGTAACTTCTCCTTCGATTATCGGTTCTGGCAAACAGGGGCTCATCGCTGTGTTGTTATATGAATTTATGAGCTTCGCATTCCGTACCAAATGCTCTCAAATTGAATGTCATTACGTATAACTGCCCCCATCTGCATAGAGGAGCCCCAATAATTGATTGATTCCTCTAATATTTAGCAGTTTCGTACACTGTAATCATTTCTGCATTGCTTCAAATACTGAGATTAATTTTCTAGCTTATTTAACAACTACACTCTGGCACAAGTGGTAGCGTTTACGGAAACCCAGCAGATCTGAGTTCGATATCCTGCAGGTACTTGGTCATGTGTTTTCCATAAGAGCTAGTGTGTTTCTCTTGTTTCTTGTGGGTCTGTGTTGTCTCAAGTGATGATATTGTGATATGCTGATCATTTGGGCAACGCACCTCATATTAATCCATCATATTCGATGAGAGTGGAACTGACCAAAGAGACCAGTATCTTGAACCAGATGGTTAACGACCATTCATCAAGTAGGTGAGATCGTAGAAGGATTCCGATAGATGTTTCAAATATGTCTCGCATAAAATTTCTCCACAGTTTCGAAATTGCTTAGTGACTTCATCTTTAGGGATGTAGTCAGGAATATACTGTGTCATTCGAGACTCAAATATTCTTCTCCTCCGATTGGCTCGTTATGTATATAAAGTACTGAAAGCTGGGGAGGAGAGAGTGGTTTCGCATTAAAAATGCTAAATAAGAGATCAAATCAGATTACCAGTCAGCTGAATTGTTAATGTATTAATAAAACTTGCTGTTCAATTAAGTGTCATATGATTATTAGACATATTAGTTATTACTATTATTATTATTATTATTATTATTATTATTATTATTATTAGGCTATTATCATTATTATTACCACTGCCACCGGAGTTTGCCCATTTGCAGTGTAAATAAATACACACATTGTTGTTGTTATTATCATTATTATTATTATTATTATTATTATTATTATTACCATCATCATCATCATCATTATTATCATTATTATTATCATTGTCATCGCAGTTTGTCAAATTGCAGTGTACATAAATACATACATTGCTGTTGTTATTATCATTATTATTATCATTATCATTATTATTTTTATGCTCGACCATGCCGAAATGTAGTAATTATACACCTGGTAGCAGTACTTTAATGCATGTCATTAAAGTACACCTATTCATTAAAGTTCAGGTTTCCGATTATTCTCGGATATGCAATCGAAAGATAACGAGGGAAACGTCACGGAGGCTGGAAATCCAATACTGTCGCAAAAGGTTATGTTCTGTTACTATAATAATTAGCGTTAATTGTAAATAATATTCAAATAAATTCAATTTGTCATCTCGTTTTTCAATTCTAAATCAATTTCCAGGTTATACCAAAATTAGTTCGTGTTATTCTCTACATCAAGGTCAATGACATTATTGTTCCTCGGAAAAAATCAATACTTTCGCGTCTGCGCACATCTCACACAAGCTATGCACAAGGTCACTTCCGATCTTGAGTCAGATACAAATAAAACGAATACGTCTGAATAATTTCAAGTTAGAAATATGGTCGAGCATAAAAAGTCGTATGAAACTTGTCTATAATGGTAATTAAGACGATCGTATGAAAATTATGAAACTCGCTTGCGCTCGTTTCATAAACAAACATACTTGAGTCTTAATTACAATCATTATAGGCTCGTTGCATAATGTACTATTATTATTATTATTATTATTATTATTATTATTATTATTATTATCATTATTATTATCATCACTGCCACCGGAGTTTGGCCATTTGCAGTGTGAATAAATACATACATTGTTGTTATCATTATTATTATCTTTATCATCATCATCATCATTAGTAGTAGTAGTAGTAGTAGTAGTAGTAGTAGTAGTAGTAGCAGCAGCAATAGTACTAAACAACTTCGTCTCATTATAGTTTATTGAAATTCGATTTTTTATTTTATATAAATTTTAAGCTACTGAATTAATAACTCAGAGATTATGAAATAGTGACAGTAACAAAACAATAGTGGAATCAAAATTGTAGGAGAAAATCAAATTACTTGCAAAAACGCGACACATAGTCACTATTCATTCATTTCATTTAGTGCTCTGCCCAAGGACAGGGCTTTCACTACAAACACAGCATTCTCCATTCTTTCCTATATTCTACCTTCTCTTTGTCTCGTCATATGATCCATATATCTTAATGCTGTCTATCATCTGATATCTTCTTTTGCCCCGAACTCTTCTCTCGTTCACCATTCCTTCCAGTGCATCCTTCGATAGACAGTTTCTTCTCAGCCAGTGAGCCAACCAATTCCTTTTTCTCTTCCTGATCAGTTTCAGCATCCTTCTTTCTTCACCCACTCTTCCCAACACAGCTTCATTTCTTATTCTGTCTGTCCACTTCACAAGTTCCATTCTTCTCCATATCCACATTTCAAATGCTTCTAGTCGCTTCTCTTTACTTCGCTGTAATGTCCACGTTTCTGCCCCATACACTGCCACACTCCATACAAAGCACTTCACAAGTCTCTTCCTTAGTTATAGCCACTTTATTGTTACAAATACCACACAATTTGCCTGAAGTCGAACACCGATCCCTTTGAATAGAATCAGCAACTTGACTCTGCTAGGCTGGAACTTCTGCTGTTTAAAATTATCATGAATAATTACTGAAACATACTGACAACATGCTACAGCATTTAAAGCGTTAGCAGTTGAGTAAGCCTATTGGCAGTGAGTTAGTAAAGTGTGAAAAAGGGAAGAAATAGATGAATACACAATAAAGCGTACCAAATTGTTTCGCAAAGAACTGTAGTATGTATGTATGTATTTATTCACACTGCAATGGGTATATACCCGGTGGCAGTGGTAACTAATTACACTCAATAAAGACAATAATGAACACAATTAATAAAAAATACAATTAATAATACTAATAATTAATACTAACAATAATTAATAATAATAATAATAATAATAATAATAATAATAATAATAATAATAATAATAACAGGGGACATCCTAAATTAAATGAAGCACGATCGGTTAAAATAACATTAAAAGTAAATCTAATTTGTACCTTAAAACTATGTTCGAACTAAAACTCACGAGTATGATATGTTCATATCTGCATAAGTACCTTTCAACACTACACTCATTTCGCTGTCAACTCACTCACTGCACTGGAACTACGACACATTTCACTGATTCTATCCTGATTTCACTAACACTTCAAAAACATTTCACTGTTAAAATACTTTGCACTACCACTATAAACTATAAAGCTTCACTGACAGGAACCCGTTTCACTTACTCAACACACTTCACTGACACAACACACTTCACTGACACAACATAATTCTTCACTGATAGAACACTTCAATAACAAAATATAAATTACACCCTTTAAATACTGTGTATAATTATCGTCTATTAGTAAAGTCCTTAAGCCTATTTTTAAATACATTTTTGGTTGTTGGTAAAGTCTTTAGTAAGTCTGCAGGTAAAGCATTCCAGTCCCTGATAGTATTATTGAGAAAAGAAAACTTTCCAGTGTCCGTCCTCTGTCTTCTTTCCCTCAATTTATAAGAGCGGTCGTTCCTTGAAGAGTAATTTGGCGGCTGCAACCTATTGCAAGGAGGTGAAGGAGAAAAAAGAAACGGAGAGTTATTAAGAAAACTATGAAGAAGTGTAAAGAGAAGAGGAAAGAAGAAGACTGAAAACGATGAGGTAAATAAGAAAGAGAATGAGATGTATGAAATGGAGGAGAAAGAGATGAGGAAATAGGAGAAGACCTAGCGGAAGAAGAAGGAAAGTGTAGAGGAAGGAGGTTTACAGTAAATCTAGATAAAGTAGAGGACAATAATCAGAAACAATAGAACGAGTAGGAGAGAAAAACTGGGGACAAGAAAAGGAGCAGGTGTGGAATGAGGAATTGTTGGTTAGATGAAGAAAGAGAAGGAAAGTTACACAACATAGGAAAATAAAACAAGAAAAATAAGAAGAGGAAGAAGAAAATTTGAAAATTGAGAAGAAGGAAAAAAGAGACACAAAAGCGAGAGAGACATGGAAAACGAGGACAATAAAAGAAAAAGGAAAGAAAAAGAATTGAAGAGCAAAATCCAGAAGAAAAATAAAAAGAAAAGAAGAAAGAGGTATAATGATAAGACATAGAAGAGAGGTAAGGTAGAGGAGACGACGAGAAAAGGTAGAAAAAGAAAAAGGAGGGGGACAATTTAAAAGGAATGAAAAGATGAAGAACGTCTACAGTATACGAGCAAAGAAGCGGGAAAAGAGGAATTATGATTATAAAATTTAACGTGTCACGTGTCCTGAGATCGAAGTTTATTTACTATTATGTATTCTCCCCATCATCGCTTTTCTACTTAAAGGACGTAAGCAATTCATACCAAAGGAAAAAGCAAGAAAAGTTTACTTACAGCTAATAGTATGAACGCACTGCAAATCTGTACGTCGCTAAATCAGCAGGGAATATCACACAGCAGATTCATGCCGATAAATGGCAGAGCTATTACTCATTGCCAATAGAAATTACAGCCCTTTATCTCGATGTCATTCCTTACTATTGCAATAGAAATCTAATCCGTGACTGCTGAACTACAGAGGCTCGATTTCCGCAAAATATTACCTGATTACTTTGACTATTACACTTTTACTACGTCACACTACTTTTGACCAATAAAACGGTACGACAGGACGTCTTTCAACCAATCATGGCTGCTTATCGCACAAATTTATCACGTCCCTAGCATTTGTTTAATTTTATCGCGTCCCTAGCATTTGTTTATTTTTATCACTACTCTAGCATTTGTTTCTTTGTTTGCCAACATTTCAAACTGCACTGGTATGGACGTCAAAAAACAGAAAATTACAAACCATTCCAGTCGATGCACAGCACTTTCAAATATATACTCGCATTGGCATTCAAGAACAAGAATTAATAAAGATCACTGGTCATATATGAAGAGCACCATTCGGAAATCCTGAATAAGTTGAGGGATACACCATGTACATCAACGAGTTCACTTCTTTTACGCACACGTCCAATATAGCGTCAACTGAACCACCAACCACTAAAACATTCAAATTTGAAAATTGTACTTTCAATAATTGTTTCTTTTAAAATTATTCATGTTTATTTTTTATTTCATCGTCCTTAATTAAAACCTTTTCTGGTTTATTTCATCATCCCTAATTAAAACTTTTCTAACACTTGTTTATATTATTTAGGTTATGTTTGTTATAGCTTCTGCTATATGTTATTATGGATAGACACGTATCAGAGATTGTTTAATACTAAGATATATTGAAAATCATCTGTCAAGTGACGTTGATTACTGGGACCCGGATGATTGAAGTGGAATGAAAATGTTTTAATAAAAATGAAACTGAATCAACAAAGCCTTCTTGACTAGTAACCGTCCACAGAGTTCAATGAAGATTCCATAATTGGCACAACTGATAACAAGAAAACATACTCATAAAACACTACTGCCATCTAGCGTAATATTTGTAATGTTGAGATGGTACAATAATACATTTGAAGACAGTTGTATTTTCGTGAGTCAATTAATATTTTATTGTATTGGAGTACTTTGTTACTTCTATTCTTTATGTACTTTCTTCTAATCGTGTAATAGTCAATTAAATCCCACACGAGTTTTGATTTTCTCTAGATAAATCAAAACCTCTAGTGAGATTACTGTTGATAATTTGCATTAGTACAACAATCTTTAGCATACTAAATCTTGGCTATTAATTTTTCAAAAAGCGAAAGCAAAGGAAATTATTACACATGTACACTCGATACAGCAACCACGAAGAAATTGGAAACTACATAAACGACAAGGAAGAAATAGTTTTTGCAAAGAAGAAAGATGATATAATCGTTATAATTTTAAATAAAGGAAACGAGAGATCTTATTCACATGTCTTGATTTCAAGACGTTGGACTATTTATGAAGATGGTAAGTCTACTGTCTATAATCATATTTTCTGCCTTCCTTATCTCCCCATCTGGCATAATGTGATAACAATATAATGTAGGAAAAATAACTCAGTGGAATCCAGGATGCTTGACCATTCATTATAAGCTCATAAAGCCTGTGTGTAAGAACATGAATGTTTTCGCCACCAGATGGTAGTCACGCACATGGCACATACTAAAGCTTAACACAAGAAATCTTGTGAAAGAGGAGACTTTAAATTTATTAAGAATTACGCAGTTTCGGTATGAAATACAGAACTGAACTAACGTTGTAAATTCATCTAAAATTTTAATATTTCAAATCACGGAATTCTGTCAATAATTTAATATTATATTCTGCTATAAGCAATTATCATGTTCTTAAGTGGCAACTATAAAGGTATGGTGCGAAATTTTTTGGATTTTGCACAGTATAACCACAGTCTAGCATATACAGTCACGAAGCTTGAGTTGTAGGGGTGCTAAGAACAACAGACTGTGCCGGTACTATTTCGCATTGTCTGTAATGAGGCGATATCAGCGATCCTAGTGGTTAGCAACTATCTATGGATGCATATTTACTACGTATTGAGCTTCGTGACTGTATATACTAGACTGTGGTATAACAGACAAAAACCAAGTAACTGCAGATAGCATCCATCTTTAAAAAGATAAGAAAGATAATGGATCTAATAGAGATTAATGCCATTTTCTTGTTTCCTATGATGACGTGCTTTCAAAACTTTCAATATTCTGCACAAAGCTCAAACGTTTCACACTACAAATACATTGAGCACTAAAAATGTCAAAACAATCTTAACTTTAAATTCTTTTTCGCTAGCTGGGGTGCAGAGCTTACTGAAATTTCTTCTGGTTCCAAGTATGACCACTAATGATGGCTTTTTACACGAAAAAGTTCTAAAAATGCGACTTCTATCGCGCGAGAAAGTAAAGCCGTATATTTGCTGTAAAGGAGTGCTTTGTTTTTTTTTATTGGGTTATTTTACGACGCTGTATCAACATCTAGGTTATTTAGCGTCTGAATGATATGGAGGTGATAATGCCGGTGAAATGAGTCCGGGGTCCAGCACCGAAAGTTACCCAGCATTTGCTCATATTGGGTTGAGGGAAAACCCCGGAAAAAACCTCAACCAGGTAACTTGCCCCAACCGGAATTCGAACCCGGGCCACCTGGTTTCGCAGCCAGACGCGCTGACCGTTACTCCACAGGTGTGGACAGTACTTTATTCATGAACGGATATGAAGAAAGGCAACATTCTATGGACAGATTCACTATTATTCAGTACTGAACTTTTCGTAACAGTCATCAATGGTAGCTGATGGGTTAGCGTGTTAGACTTTTCTCTGATGCTGCGCTCGGGTGTGAGTTCGAATCCTGTTTCGGCTGATTATCTGGTTGAGTTTTATCCGAGCTTTCTCCAAAATAAGCCTAATGTTAGGTACTGCTCATAGAGGATTCACGAACACATATCCTCCTGAACCCTGAGAGTATAGTAGACTATGAGCGTATTCCGAATCTCACCGGTGAGCAATCCGATGGCATCACGGTGTTCCGAATTCCACCGATGACGTCATTGATGCTCCACCGGTGTCGCACCGGTGCCATCAACTTGCAGAAGTGGTGGCAGTCTCCATCAGCCGCCATCAGTGAATCTGATTGGTTCTTGTATAGGGCGGGAATTAGCAGACGAATGACATCGTGCACTGTTGTGTCATGGCGGTGTGTTCTCCTTTAGTTCTGCTGTATTGTTTGTAATGAGCACAACTTAAAAACAATATATTAATGGCTTATGAGCGAACATGTCAACGGACCAGTTATTACTACCGGTTCAAGAAATAAATTGTTTATGCTATCTTTTCTTTGAACGAGATGGGAGTACGAAAATTTCGCAAAATTTTGCTAGCGTAGCACAGAAAACAACTTGTACAGTCGCCATGACAGCCATCGATCCTTCCAGCAGTTTTGTTCCTTATTTCGCTGCAACGTGACGTCATTGATACCACCGGACCGGTGAGATTCGGAATACGCTGTATACTATACTTCATACATGATTATGATATAAGATGTATGTGCAGAGAACCGACTTTGCATTTGTGCCCTAACTGTATCTGCAGAATTTTCTCAGCATTTTTCCTCATGTCAGTGACTTTTTTGAAGTGTAGAATTATATTGAACTTTAAAAATTAAACAATATATGTCTCAGGATTCAAGAGGATAAATTCAAATACCATTTCGCTAACATCGATCACACCAAAGTTAGGGACAGGTATATAAGTGCTTATCAGGCGGGACATGAATCATTCCTAAGCACTTCGGCCCAAATAGGCTTTTGAGTACCCGTGAGGTAATCAGTTACATGTCAACTGTGCTGTATGGCTAAGCCGGATCCATTTAACCGTCACATTACACATTACTCTCGACTCATTACATCCGTATACCATGCCTCCGGTGGTGTTCTACCATACCTCTCAGACATTAACCGACAAGTCCCCGTGTGAGAAGCAAGAACCTGGCGGGCTCCGATACCTCTCATGCAGATCTGTGAGTCTTCGAGAAATCACGACCACTGCCATCTATCAATCTTTGGACAAATCGCGAGGAACATCCACATTGGTGGACTTTCAATACACAAATAGTGCCCTATTTTCGAGGCGTAGATGATACTGAAAAGGGGAATGTAGGAAGTGTTAGTGAAATGACAAACTAAACTGGGAAGAACCTGGATAAATACCCTCACAATCTAGACTTTGTCCACCACAAATACAACTGCGTCAGATTTGAACTGGAGTCCGTTGTCGTCTTAAGCCTGCGCTTTGACAACTGAACCATCAGGGCGATTTGTACAGACTAAATAATCGCACCCTTGATACAACATTGTTAAATGACCGATTAAAAAAATATATATAGCATTATTATAACAAATATAGATGCTTCAGGTAGAAATGAATGGAAAAATGTTGATTTAAAATTGCTCATGTCTCCGTTTCTATACGTAACTACGTCCAACGACGTACGCACACGCACACACACACACACACACACATCTTACACATACATTTCTATAGGGTAAACCGTAAGTAACGTAATTAATTTCACAGGATTATTCTTTGAGATATTTCAAACAAAAAGTTAATTACAATTTTGATTCCTTTTCGAGAAAAAAAATTGTTTTATATGAAATAGTATTTCATAGCGTGTTTTGGGAAAGCCATTGATTTAATTCCCAGTATGCTCAGTCAATTTAAAAGAGCATTGTTTTATGACAATAAGTGATTGAAAAAAATAGTTTTGTCCTTTAAATTTGCAGAAAATTGATCTAAACGAATGTAACATTTTAAAATACCTTTGGAGAACGAAAAAGTATATATTTGTTCGGATCAAATTTCTGCACATTTAACGGACAAAACTAAAATTCTTTCAATCATTTATCATCGTCATAATACACATTTTTTTTTTTCATAAATTGACTGAGAATATTGGGAATTAATTCAATGGCTTTCCCAAAACACGCAATAAAAAGTTTAATACAAAACAATTTTTATCTCTAAAAGGTAGCAAAAACGAGCAAAATTGTATTAAACGTGTTTGTTTCAAATGTTTCAAAGAATAACGTATTGAAATTATTGACATTATTTACGGTTCACACTGTATACACGCGAGGTGCACAAATTTGAAAATGGTCAATGAAACTGAGACCGCTTCAGGAAAGCAATGACTTAGTTGTTACATGTGTAAGGCTTTGGAAATGAATAGTGACAGGGCAATATGTAGTGGATTGGATTAGATTCACATCTCAATTGCTTTGTTCAACAAAACTATTATAGAATCCAGTTCTAGTCCCCTTCTGGAGGAATTTAATCAGCTAGCTCAGTTATGGCTGAAACTATGGGTAGAAGACGAGACCGTGTTTCCTCTGAACCCAGGCATCATGCATTAAATGAGACTGTGTTTGCCATTGAAACCGATATCATTCATCAGATAAGACCGTGTTTACCTCTGAATTCAGTCATCATGCAATAGATGAGACCGTGTTTGCCTCTGGAGTTAGGCATCATGTATTAGATGAGACCGCGTTTACCTCTGAAACCACTATCATTCATCAGAGACCGTGTTTGCCTATGAGCCTAGGCATCATGCATTAGATGAGACCGTGTTTGCCTCTAAACCAGACATCATGCATTAGATGAGACTGTGTTTGTCTCTGAACCCAGACACCATGTATTAGATGAGACCGTGTTTGCCTCTGAATCCAGTAATCATGCAATAGATGAGACCGTGTTTGCCTCTGAAACCCAGGCACCATGCAATACATGAGACCGTGTTTGCCTCTGAAGCAGACATCATGCATTAGATGAGACCGTGTTTGCCTCTGAACCCAGACATCATGCATTAGATGAGACCATGTTTGCCTCTGAACCCAGACATCATGCATTAGATGAGACCGTGTTTGCCTCTGAACCCAGACACCATGCATTAGATGAGACCGTGTTTGCCTCTGAACCCAGTCATCATGCAATAGATGAGACCGTGTTTGCCTCTAAACCTAGTCATCATGCAATAGATAGACCGTGTTTGCCTCTGAACCCAGACATCATGCATTAGATGAGACCGTGTTTGCCTCTGAACCCAGACATCATGCATTAGACGAGAACGTGTTTGCCTCTGAACCAAGGCATCATGCATTAGATGAGACCGTGCTTGCCTCTGAACCAAGGCATCATGCATTAGATGAGACCGTGTTTTCCTCTGAACCCAGGGATCATGCATTAGATGAGATCGTGTTTGCCTCTGAACCCAAGCATCATGCATTAGAAGAGACCCTGTTTGCCTCTGAACCCCAAGCATCATGCATTGAAAGCCTACCGTGAATAATGGATTTAAGGAACTATAAAATTTCTTAATACAGCTTCTTTTGGAAGACAAGTAAAGCTAGTGATCTTGCATTGTAGATTTATAATATATCATAAATGAACTTTGGTTTACCTAGACAATTGTTGTTCATGTTGTTCATAGTAAAAGCTCCCTTGTATTTGGACGATAGTCTCTGAGGATCAACTCAGGTGAATCTGCAGATATCTCTGCAGAACAATGATTCGTGAGACGCACAAGACAGGAAACTGTATGCATAACGAGGTGTAATATGTCTTCAAAGGTTGTAGCATTTATGAGATCAACACTGAAAAGTATTAATTGGATTTCATGTAGGGCTACTGTTAGCCGAATAGCTGTACAATTGGATTTTCATGCCAGAGTTCCCGGTTCAAATGACAGATAGTCGAAATTAAATTTGTAGTAGATAAAGAATTTGTTCGGAAGGGTTGCGCTAGATAATCCAGTTTTCTCTGCCAGAACTTCATCGCTTTTTCTTAAATTTCGTCACTGTGATTTAACCTTGGTGCAACATCGCAGAAGACAAATTGGTCTACAGCTTTGACGTGTTACTCAAAAAAGATGACGACTAAGACCAAAGAAACAAGATAAAAGGTATCATATTGTATATGGCAGGGTAACTGCAGTACTGGCATAAACCTACAGACTATTTGTGTATCAGGAATATCACAGTGTCTGTCCAGGATCGAATACTGGTCAGATAACATGACCACGGCTCTGAATCTTGGAAAGTTTGTGAGGACTGGTTATGTGAACAGACTATATCTGCTACGAAATGATATAGGTCGCTATTGCACGAATGCCGGGATCGCATTTATCGACAACGGAACAACGTACGGAGGGCTCCGGCGAGGTAAGGCGAGGCAGGGTTCAAATCATGGAATAAAAACTCATTGTATTCCACCTATAAGGTGAGGCAGAGCCCCGTAAGGTTTTGGTCGTCCTGCCCCTTATCTGCATGGAGCACACACACACACATACACACCCATAATAAGCACATTGGAGCACTCCCCACCCACCTGCATGGCTCGGCGCCATCATTGGCACTAGGGGGTTTATTTTTTAACTTCAGGATGGGGTGGAGTTTAGAAACATGAAAATTAGATTCCTTTTCCGAATATCCGGCTGTGAGACGGACCCTGGAGAGTGGTTTAACTTCTAATTTAACAACCATATATCAACTGAATAACTCGTGCAATGTTCAGACAGCCGCCGATATCCCATGCCACCCAAAGAACCGAGGTTTGATTCCCGATAGATAGTCAGGTCTGTGGTTAATACAGTTACTAGTCTGGTTTTCTTCGAATACTTTAGGTTCATTACGTTTATCCTTGACGATTGCTGCTTCATTAACAACATCTCATTTATTCAAATTACAGAACTACAGCGTATTGTAACAGTAAATTTCTTTTGTCAACTTCCGAGAAAACTGAGAAGGTTTAAACTTGAAATTTTCATTAAATAAATAATAAATGTTTAATAAGATAATAAAAATTAGTAAAAGCATAATATAATAGGAGGAAAATAGACTCTGTGGCCCAAGCGGGAACATTTGTAGCTAAGTCCAGTGAACTCGGGTTTATTTGTGGCTAGGAAAGTAAAGATTTGTCTCTTAAATTGAAATTGGGAATGCGTCTCTTGTCGTGTATTAACGTATTGTCTTCAGCTGTGGAATTAGGGAATTACATTATGCTGACCACATGCATATGGAGTCCCACTTTATTTACCTCTATCTTGGTTTTAACCATTTCACAAGTGAAGATAGAATAGATGAAGGAAATCATATCACTGAAGGATGTTTTTTATGGATGGTTTATTTTACGCCGCTTTATTAACTGCGATGATTATCTAGCTTCTGAGTAAAACGAAGGTGATAATGGCAGCGAAATGACTCCAGGTCCCAGCGCCGAAAGTTACCCCAACATTTCCTTATAATGGATAATTTGTCCCAATCAGGATCTGAACTCGAGTCAGCTCGTTTCACGGTTAGACATGCTAACCGTTACTCCACACAGGTGGACTGAAGGATGCTTATGACAAAGATGATAATTTTTGAGTAGGTTATTTTACGACGTTGTATCAACATCTTAGGTTATTTAGCGTCTGAATGAGATGAAGGTGATAATGTCGGTGAAATGAGTCCGAGGTCCAGCACCGTAGTTACCCAGCATTTGCTCATATCGGATTGAGTGAAAACCCTGGAAAAAACCTCAAACAGGTAACTTGCCCCGACAGGTATTCAAACCCAGGCCACCTGGTTTCGCGGCCAGACAAGCTAACCGTTACTCCACAGGTGTGGACTGATGATGATGATAATGATAATGACCATGATTATAGTTATTGCTGTATTATTACTATTATTAAATTATTATTATCATTATTATTATTATTATTATTATTATTATTATTATTATTATTATTATTACTAGGGATCGTACTCTGCTCCACGAAGCTACAAAATAAAGTATTACTGGAGTTTTTAAGTGGACGACGCATCTGCATCTAGCAAGGCAATTACTTGACTGACTGCTCATGCAACTCTTATATGGTCAAGTTGGGCAAAAGAAAACATGGACCACTTTAGCAATAACATTAATATTTACAATTTAAGTTATTTACACTTTGTACACTAGAATGCTACTTTTATTGCTTACATTATCATACAGAATGCATACTTACATTCATCGAACACTATTTACACTATTATGTGCAGTGTTATATATTATAATTGAAGGTATTTTATTTAATAATACCATAGCCTAATTATTTTATAAATAGTGTATAATAGTGTAAATATGTTTGATCAATGTAAGCCTACATTCTTTATGGTAATGTAAATAGTAAAAATACAGTAGTGGCAAAAAACCGCACCGACCCTTGTAGCTGATTTCAGACCCTTATTCACTCCAGAGCACGATAGACTGGTAACTAAGACTTTCGTGGTTCGAATCCTGCCTGGAAAGGAAACTTTTTTTGTTTCTTATTCAAATTTATTCCCAATACCTTTCGATTGCTGGTAAAATTCATGTTCTGGGAATAATAAGTTCATTTAGGAGTAACCTTCAGTATAAAAAAGGTAAAGGTATCCCCGTAACATGCCATGAAGGCACTTGGGGGGCATGGAGGTAGAACCCCATGCTTTCCATGACCTCGGCACTAGAATGAGGTGGTGTGGTCGGCACCACGCTCTGACCGCCTTTTACCCCCGGGAAAGACCCAGTACTCAATTTTATAGGAGGCTGAGTGAACCTCGGAGCCGTTCTGAAAGTTTTGGAACGAGAATAAAATCCTGTCACCACCTGGGATCGAACCCCGGACCTTCCAGTCCGTAGTCAGCTGCGATGGATTTATTATAAGAAATGGGAGGATACTTTGGTAGGGTAGGTGGTTTTGTATGGCAGAATGAAAATAAATGCATGTTTTGGAAGAAAATTCACAACGTAGGCCTACTTCTAGGTTGTAGACGAATATGTCCTCCTGCCAAACTTTAACCTCTAACTCATTATTTGTAACAGAGGAAGCTTACTGCTTGGAAGAAATCTGCCGCCAGTTATTCAAATACCTAAAGAACAATGGATTCATCAAGCGAATCGTTATAATATGTAGGTATGTATGAGCTCATTTTCGTTTTCTTAACACTAAAAACAATAGCTCGACTTCGAACATCATGCAAAATATTTTCTAAAAAAAAATAGTTTATGTATGTGTGTGTATTCACACTGCAAATGGGTATATACCCGGTGGCAGTGGTAACTAATTACACTCAATAATGACAATTAATAATAAACACAATTAATAATAATAAATTAATAATAATTAATAAGTAATTCTAATAATTAATAATAATTAATAAGTAATATTAATAATTAATAATTAATAAGTAATACTAATAATCAGGGAAAGGATTTATATGTAAATACATATTTACTTATAAAGCTAATATAATTTATATTTTGCATTATCTTTATGTTTCACAATGTGTAGGGTTGAAAAATCCTACTTTTATTTTCCATATTTTTCCATATTTTAGAGTTTAGTACATATTTTCGTTAATTTCCATATATTTTCCATATTTCATATAAAACAGTCCATATTATATTAGGTTTAACAATAAAACAAAACAAAATTCCATTAACTTTTAAAAATACATTTCAACAATAGAGATTTAAACACATGTTCAGTAATCCCTTTAACATCAGAGTTATTTGAAAATTAGCAGTCCTATCAACAATGGGAAAGTAAGTTACAAAACTGTATTAATTTAATTTAAAATTTTTAACAGACTTCAGTTGTGCAGCTCAACAGTTAAATGCCAGTCAGAGTACACATAGGTTCAGTTTTGTAAATCATACTATAAAGACGGTAAATATGCCAAAAGTACGTCATTCAGTCAATTTAAAATCAAAACTAACAAGTTACATTTCAGAATTTAAAGAAGATGGTTTATCAACTGACAATAAAATATTATTTTGTAATTTGTGTCAGTGTGCAGTATCATCTACACAAAAGTTCCTGGTGCAACAACACATTACAACTAGTAAACATCAGGCCAACAAACAACTAAATTCCAAGCAGAGACAATTGTTTTTAACACAACCAACAACATCGAATGTAAGATCTGAGTTTAACATCGACCTGTGCCGTTCTCTCATCTCTGCTGATATTCCTCTCTACAAACTAAAGAATAAGGTCTTCAGGGAATTCCTTGAAAAATATACTCAACATACAATCCCGGATGAGTCAACACTTAGGAAGACGTATGCTCCATCCATCTACGATGAGACAATACAGAAGATAAGAGATGAAAGTAAAGATAGTTCAATTTGGGTTTCCATTGATGAGACTCCCGACAAAGAAGGTAGACTTGTTGGTAATGTAGTTATCGGTTTGTTAAGTGAACAATATTCTGAACGAATTCTTTTACATTGTGATGTTCTAGAAAAGTGCAATAACAAAACTATAGTTAAACTGTTCAACGAAGCTATGGGTATCCTGTGGCCAAAGGGTATTATGTACGATAATGTGTTATTCTTTATTAGCGATGCTGCCCCTTATATGGTCAAAGCTGGACAAGCATTATCTGTTGTATATCCTAAATTGACTCATTTTACTTGTGTGGCGCATGCATTTCATCGTGTGGCAGAAGTGGTCAGAGACAATTTCCCTAAAGTAGATTTGTTGATTTCATCAGTGAAAAAAGTATTTCTCAAAGCTCCCAGTAGAGTTAACGTGTTGAAAGAAATGTACCCTGAAATTCCATTGCCACCAAAGCCAATTTTAACTAGATGGGGTACATGGCTAGAAGCAGTTGAATATTATGCCGAACATATAGACTCTATTAACAATGTTCTCCTTGCATTGGACTCTGAAGATGCAGTCTCAATTGATACTGCGAAAACAGTTACCTGTGACATAAGTGTGAAGAATGACTTAGCTCACATTCAGCATACATTTTCATGCATCATAAAAACGCTCAAAAGTCTCCAAAATAGGCACCTTTCACTATCTGAAAGTTTTGAAATTATAAATAGTACTGTGGAACAACTGAATCGTGGTAGAGGTAAAGTTGCAGATGCAGTAAGAGCTAAGGTGGACACTGTACTTTCAAAAAACCCTGGATATGAAGAACTACAAAAGGTTGTTGCTGTGATGAGTGGTGAATCAACAGTGAAGATTAACTTGGACTTATCCCCAGCAGACATTGTGAAATTGAATTATGTACCAGTTACTTCTTGTGACGTCGAACGCTCTTTTAGTCAGTATAAATCTATCCTCAGAGACAATAGAAGAAGATTCACTTTTCAGCACTTGAAAGAAATGTTTGTAACCTATTGTTATGGTAACAGACAATAAAAATTGTGTTTTGTTGAAACTACATTGGAAGATAAGGTACGTCCATTATATTTTTTGTTTAGTTTGATTAAAATGTACCAATATTTAACGTACATAGTCATTTTTTTATAATTTTAAGTCCATATTTAATTCCATATTTTGGTAAAAATCCATATTTAATTCCATATTTTGGTAAAAATAACTACATATATATTTACATATTTCATATATTTTTAGTCCATATAAATCCGTTCCCTGCTAATAATTAATAATAATTAATAAGTAATACTAATAATTATTAATAATAATAATAATAATAATAATAATAATAATAACAATAATTCGATCTCAGGTGGTGACAGGATTTTTTCTCGTTACCAAACTTTCAGAACGGCCCCGAGGTTCACTCAGCCTCCTATAAAATTGAGTATCGGGTTTTTCCCGGGGGTAAAAGATGGTCAGAGCGTGGTGCCAACCACACCACCTCATTCTAGTGCCGAGTTCATGGAAAGCATGGGGCTCTACCTCCATGCCCCCCAAGTGCCTTCATGGCATGTTACGGGGATACCTTTACCTTTTTTTTACCTTTAATAGATCTAATAATAATAATAATAATAATAATAATAATAATAATAATAATAATAATAATAACAGGGAGCATCCTAAATTAAATGAAGCACGATCATTTAAAATAACATTTAAAGTAAATCTAATTTGTATCTTAACCCTAAGTTCGAACGAAAACCCTCGAGTACGATACGTTCATACGTACACAAGTACCTTTCAGTACTACATTCATTTCGCTGACAACTCACTCACTGCACTGGAACTACGACACATTTCACTCATTCTATCCTGATATCACTAACACTTCAAAAACATTTCGCTGTTCAAATACTTTGCACTGCCACTATAAACTATAAAGCTTCACTGACAGAAACACACTTCACTTACACAACACACTTCACTGACACAACACACTTCTTCACTGATACAACACTTCAAATAACAAAACATCAATTACACCCTTTAAATAGTGTGTATAATATACTACCGTCTATTAGTAAAGTCCTTAATTCCTTGATCCACTGGAGTACTCTGAAGTCAATTTCCGTTGATTGTAGTTTAATCAACAATATAACGTGTTGGACTAAATCGTATGCGCGTGAAAATTCAATAATAACTGCATCTACTTGGCTATTTGAATCTATTCCGCCTGCTAAATCCTGACATACGAGTATGTGTGATATAATGTGTCTTTAGTGACACTAAGAAGTTAATACAATTCAGAATCCTTTCAAATGAACCAGTTATTAATCTTTGTATTTCACCGTACACGAGCCTGGCTCTTACGGTAGTGGCTAGAAACATTGTTTTATAATTTTAATTTGTACTCACTAGCTAGCTAGTTAGTTAAATAAATAATTTCATACGATTGGACAGAGTTCATGGATATTTTATTAAAATACGAGGGTTGATTCATAAGTCATGATAATTATTTTTTTCTGTCAAAAATTCTCCAATACAGAAAATTTAATACAGGTCTGTACGTTTCAAAGTGTACGACATGTACTTTTTAAAGTTGACAACATATGTGGTATGGATGCAGAAATCTCTGATGTGGTAGAAATACAAACACTAAATTTAGAAATTTAGGAATTCTGGTACAATTTGTTGACGTCATTCGTACTAGAGGTTTAAAATTCTTGAAAGTAGTCTCCTAGGTTGTCCACAGTTTGTTGCCAACGATAGTAAGACAGAAAATTCCATCGGCTGCATGAGATTCAACAATGTGTGCTATCTCACGCCGAATGGCAGTTACGATGTCTTGAGTATTAACAAAGAGTTTCTCCACGCAATGGCTTCTTCCCTTTAGGAATAAGATCGAAGTCACAAGAACTAAGATTGGGAGAGTAAGGAGGATGTAGCAAGATCTCCCATCCCCAGCGCTGTAAACAAAGTCCAACTGTGTGAGATCTAGAGTTGTCGTGTAAGAATACTGTAGCATTGCCAGACAGTCTGGACGTTTCTCTCGTACTGCGCGGAGAGGATGGTATCACAGAAATGAGACGTGATAATGTATTTTCAGTTCGTCCCTCACACTAAAACACCTTAACTATCATATGCCAAAATGATCATTAGTGTTAAATAAATAAAAGTCGTACCGTCAGCAGAACGGTAACTCGGATTCGAATACCAGTGTGTCCAAGTGAGATTGTGGTGGACGAAGAAAGTGCTCGGTGGTACGTTTTCTCTAGTTACTGCTATTTCAGCTACAGGAATTCTACCATAGCTCCATTAATCATTATCATGTTTGTTTTGTAGTTCGCCTTCCATGATGCATTGAGGACAGGAATACGGCGGCCGTAAGGGCTACAGCTTTGCCGAGTCACTTTTAGATAGGGATGTATAGGTACCTATCGTTGAATAGGAGAACTTACTAATGAAATTAAAACAATATATTAAATTGATAATAATGATACAAATAATTGAGTAATAAATAAAAACATAAGTTAATAATTAACAATTCGGTGAATGTTTAAGTAACTAATAACCATGTAAATAACTATATATATATATAAATATATATATATATAGGGTGTTTCCGGGCTAGTGTTACAAACTTTCAGGGATGATGGGGAAGGACACATGTATCAATTTGAGAAAAGGAACCCTGGTCCGGAAATGACCGAGTGTAAAGTTACAAGAAAAAATAGTTCTCTGAAAATGAAATAATTTTATTCCTCTGTACACCTTATTTATGTGTATTTATCTGTACATCTTACACATATTTTATTCATCTGACGTTGTTTACGTTGTCTACTTACAGTATTCCATTCAGTGCTCTGTCTGAGGGGTGGGGATAGGAAACTACACTGAAGCAATGCAGATAGCGTAAAGTGTAACGGATATGGTCGGTCCTGTTATGCACGTCTGAAGTCAGCAATGTATGTCTACAAGCTGCAGTGTCCAGTCGCTCAGTCATAGTGAAATGGAGGAGTACACGAGAGCGGAATAAGCAGACCTGATTTTCGAATACGGATGAGCCAATGGCATCAGTAGACAAGCTCACAGATTGTATCGGTACAAGTACCCACGTAGGAGACATCTGGCCCATACCATCTTTCCACGACTGTTCCAAAGGTTAAGGAAAGGAGAGCACGTGGTGCGAAATTACAATTCCATTTCCACACAACTATTTTTGCTTATAGCTTTCGACTCAGTCATTTCCGGACCAGGGTTCCTTATTTCAAATTGATACATGTGCCCTTCCCCATCATTCTTGAAAGTTTGTAACACTAGCCCGGAAACACTGTGCGTGTGCGTCTGCATCTGCATCTGTGTCTGTGTCTGTGTGTGTGTTTTTTTATTATTATTATTATTAACTGCATGCCCCATTACATAGTAATGCTACATGCTTTGTAATTTCAATTCATCAGTTTACAGTACCTAACGTATTATAATATACACGTGTTTAGCTATAATCTTCATACATACTATGATATCGTATAATGTAATATTTTAATTGCAATCTGTCATGATTAATTGGCATATTATTGTAGATCATTGAAGTTTATCGAGCTGATGAAACGGACGAATATTTGCAAATACTTGCTAACTAGTTTGTCATGGGTCGTAGGCCAATCTCCGCCAATGTTTCTTATTCTTTTACTCATTTCCTTTCTTTCTTTATATAATTTTTTGCATTGGAATACGACGTGATCTGCAGTTTGTTCTTCTTCTCTACATGGACATATCGGGTCGTTTGAAAGTCTAAATCTGTGAAGGTATGCCCTCAGCTTTCCATGGCCAGTTACTATTGCTGTGAATTCTGGGAAGAAAGGAATTTTCTGTCGTAGTCTATTCTTCACTGATGGGAAGTAAGCCTTACTTATTGCTTGTGTGTGTGTGTGTGTGTGTGTGTGTGTGTGCGCGCGCGTGTGTGTGTGAGTGTGAGAGTTTGTGTGTGTGTGTGTGTGTATTGTGGCGGGGTAACCCATAGACGGTGAAGATATACCAACTTTTGGTTAACATCAAGCTCATCATGCTTCAGAAGAGGTGAACGATCATGTAATCTGTATGGAGTGTGTGGTTAGAATGGTGATTTTCCACTTCCATAGTCGTTACAGCTGGTATTCGGAACCTGATTTTCTCAGCCACTGTAACTCCCAAAAGCATATGCTGGGTGGGCACCGGTCCCATACTGTACATTGGCCGAAATATGAGAAAATTTGTTCCCCGTGAAAACTACTGTAGAAAGAGCAAAGCACGACGCTTTAGAACACACGCTTACGGAGGGGGCTCATATAAATAATTAGGTAAATAGGTAAAATAAATCAAAGAAAGACATAAATAGGCCTAGATAATAAAGAGCAAATATATGCGAGAAGTAAATGAATACATTAGTAACGAAATAAACGTAAACAAAATTAAATACAATACAAAATTAAATTACAACATCGCATACAGAACAAATAACACTCTACAAAAACATTTCAACACACAAACAACACAAACAAATACTACCACACAGGCGTATACAAACTCAAATGTAACACCTGTAACAACTTCTGCATAGGACAGACAGGCAGATCATTTCAAACACGTTACAAAGAACACATCACAGCCATAACAAAAGTACAAAACACCTCCACATATGCAGAACACATCACAAATGCCAACCACACCTACAGAGACATCAACACAGACATGGAAATACTACACATCGAACCAAAAAGCCAGAAACTCAACACACTAGAACAATATGAAATATACAGACACACGAAAACACAAACCAACGATATTCTCAACACACAACTCAATTTCAAAACACATACACTCTCTGACTCTACACTACGAACGCACCCTCACGGGAAACAACAAGAGACGCCAAGACCAACAACGACCAGTTCTGAAGATGACCCATAAATAGGTCGAAACATGTAAACAAAGTACGTTAAAATTTAACGCAAGAAAGTCTTATCATATATATTCCGAAGTGATACAGTGTTAAAAGTTGTGTAATCAAGATGTAAAATTAAATAATTGACTAGTATAATAAATAAACCGTAGGAGATTAATTAAAATTATTATACATTAAAAAGAAAGAAATAATGATTATTGCATAAAGAATTGCGGAATAATTCGTAGTATCTACACCTGTGTCGTCACAGTCTTTCATAAATATGTATTACATGAGGATTGGAAGGAAGAACGAGCACGAATTAGCGTGGGAGGAAGGATTTTGTTTCCATCAAGTTGGGAATTTTACAAGCCTCAAGTCTGTAATGACAGTGCCTTGACATCCGGAACGTGTGTGACCTTGTCTCCTTCTGAAATTTCCCCTTCCTTCAGCAAGGCTCTAACCCATCGAAGACAAATGATTAGCCAGCAGCGAGATGCCATCCTAAAGGGACCCTCATGCAGTCATGTTGCTGCTGAAAGTGAATCTTGTTCGCATGACGGAACGGCAATCCGCCTGCTGATGACTAAAGGCTGGTTCACAATAAACCGGGAACGGAAACGACAACGAGAACGGGAACTGAAACACATTTATTTTAACATTATTTCCGTTCTCGTTCTCGTTGTCATTTATCTTTCCGGTTTATTGTGAACCAGCCTTAAGTGATTGATATTTTGCAATTCATTTTGATTAATTTTCAGAAAAGTCTATGATATATAATACGAATATTTATTTTCAGTCAATGACTTTACTATTAATATATGTAAGGTGCGAGTCCTTACATTACATGATTTAATATTGTATGAACGTTTTCGTCGGTTTCATACCAACATCATCAGATACAACATTCTATATAGCAATATCATCACATACGACTCTACAAACCAAAATACAATATAGGTATATTAATAAGCATACAATATGATAAAACATGATAAAAACCAACATAATTAGGATATAAATATGTCTTTCTTGTATGACTACACCCTACTGTCAAATGATTAAAAAGCACACGTGAGATTACAATACTTGTACAAATATGTTTGCAGGTCTTCACTGATAATAGTACATTATGCAACGAGCCTATAATGGTCTAGTAATTAAGACGTGAGTATGTTTGTTTATGAAACGAGCGCAAGCGAGTTTCATAATTTTCATGCGAGCGTCTTAATTACCATTATAGGCAAGTTTCAAACGACTTTTTATGCTCGACCATATTTATAACTTGAAATTATTCATAAGTATTCATGTTATGGTTATGTAAGTGAGGAGCGGAACTGACCTGAATTGTGAGATGTGCGCAGACGCGAAAGTATTGATTTTTTCCGAGGCACGAACGTCATTGACCTTGATATAATCTAGAGAATAACATGAACATTGGCCTTGATATAACCTGGAAATTGATTTAGAATTGAAAAACGAGATGATAAATTGAATTTATTTGAATATTATTTACAATTAACGCTAATTATTATAGTAACAGAACATAACCTTCTGCGACAGTATTGGATTTCCAGCCTCCGTGACTTTTCGCTAATCGTCTTTCGATTGCATATCCGAGAATAATCGATAATGGTACAATGGTGATTTCTCATTGGCTGAACAACTGAATTATAATGAATAGGTGTACTTTAATGATGTGTATTAAAGGGCTACTACCAGGTGTATAATTATTACATTTCGGTATGGTCGAGCATAAAATAATAAAAAATAAAATGAAATCTGTATACTATATTATGTGAAGAGATGCATTACAGTCTTTGAACTATGTTAACTGATTTGTTCGTGCCCGTATTGTTGTTTTATCACTACTGCAAGTCTTTTCACCTTCTAAATGTATGTACGTCATAATATGTAGATTGAGGTTGTGCCTTGAGTCTAATTATTCAAAGTTGTTATGGATATCATTGAAATATTGAAACATATCGTCGGATACAAATGATATCCATAACAACTTTGAATAATTAGACTCAAGGCACAACTTCAGTCTACATATTATGACGTACCTACATACATTTAGAAGGTGAAACGACGTGCAGTAGTGATAAAACAACAATACGGACACAAACAAATCAGTTAACATAGTTCAAAAATTATAATGCATCTCTTCACATAATATAGTATACAGATTTAATTTTATCAGTGAAGACCTGCAAACATATTTGTACAAGTATTGTAATCACACGTGTGCTTTTTAATCATTTGACAGTAGGGTGAAGTCACACAAGAAAGACATATTTATGTCCTAATTATGTTGGTTTTTATCATGTTTTATCATATTGTATGCTTATTAATATATATTGTATTTTGGTTTGTAGAGACATATTTACCTGTTAGTGATGATATTGCTATATAGAATGTTGTATCTGATGATGTTGGTATGAAACCGACGAAAATGTTCATACAATATTAAATCATGTGATGTAAGGACTCGCACCTTACATATATTAATAGTAAAGTCATTGACTCAAAATAAATATTTGTATTATATGTGATTGATGATAATTTGTAATTATTTAACGTCCTTCGCGAACTACAGAGACTATAGAAACTAACAGATGTTATGGTGAAGGAGTAATGGTAGAATGTATGTATGTATGTATGTATGTATGTATGTATGTATGTATGTATGTATGTATGTATTATCACTGCAAATGGGTATATACCCGGTGGCAGTGGTAACTAATTACACTCAATAATGACAATTAATAATAAACACAACTAATAAAAAACAATTAATAATAATAATAATAATAATAATAATAATAATGATAATAATAATAATAATCATAATAGTAATAATAATAATAATAAAATAACAATAATAATAACAAGGAGCATCCTAAATTAAAATGAAGCATGGTCACTTAAAATAAAATTTAAAGTAAATCTAATTTGCATCTTAACCCTAAGCTCGAACTAAGACCCACGAGTCTGACAGGTTCATATCTGCACAAGTACCTTTCGGTACTACACTTATTTCGCTGTCAACTCACTCACTGCACTGATTCTACCTGATTTCACTAACACTTCTAACCATTTCACTGTTCGAATACTTTGCACAGCCACTTCACTGATAACAACACACTTCACTTACACAATAGACTTCACTTACACAATAGACTTCACTGACACTACACACTTCACTGACACAATACACTTCCTCACTGATAGAACACTTCAAATAACAAGATATCAATTACACCCTTTAACTAGTGTGTATAATATACTACCGTCTATTAGTAAAGTCAAAGTAAAGTAAAGAACAGAAAGAGTCGGAGAAAACATGTGCCACGTCTTACTGCTCTGTATGCCACAAATTCACAGCATCTGCCCAAAAACGGAACCCGGAGGTGCCAGTTGACAAAACGATGGCTCCAATCAGATACTGTAAGAAGGTTCCACGAAAATTGAACAGTTCAATGCAAATAAATGAGAACTAGAAGTAGTTGACAAAAATCTATCTCTCAGCCATTTCATTCATCTCCAATGTCACGGTACTCTGTCCGGAAACATCTCCAGAGATAAAGATTGGTAATACTGTGATATGAGTAATATTGTGATAGTTCTTTTTGAGAATTTATTGCAATTTTACTGAGCGAGAGGAAGATCGGTTTTTGCGTCAACGTATTAAGGGAATGTTCATGAACAAGTTTCTGCACAAAACCGGTCCTTTTCTCGCTCAGTAAATTTGTAATAAATTCTCAAAAAGAACTATCACAATATTACTGATATCACAATATTACCAACTTTTACCCATTAGCTGACTTTGCTAAAACTGAAAGTCCATATATTAGTGCTGTTGATCGATCAAAATATTTAATCGATTAACAATTTGAATTTAGTCGATTAATCGAGTTTTGATTGATTTGAAAAAAGTTTTAATATTGTGATACACAATTATTGTTAAATTTAACTTGTGTTAGGTGATAATAATAAGTATTAAATGTTGTATATCTGTATATATTGTTCGTTATACGAGGGCTATTCATAAAGTAACTTCCGTTTATTTTTTACAAACCTGTGAATGACGCTACAGAATTGGGTTACAATACGTTTGAAAGTATACACTCTTGTTTATTTTTCCACATAGTTTCCACTCACATTCAGACACTTGTAGCGTTTCACGAGCTTTGAAATTCCGCAATCGTAGAATTCGGCCTCCTGCGACTGAAGCCAACCTACGACGCTGGTTTTCAACTCTTCTTCATCGTCAAAGCGCTTCGAGCTAGGTGCCAAATCTGGGCTATAGGGAGGGTGATCCGATATTTCCCAGTTGAACTCTTGCAGTTTGGTCGCAGTACGACGCGCTGTTTGCAGCCGGGCGTTGTCATGCAGGAAAATCATCCCAGAGCTCAACATGCCACGACGTTTGTTTTGAATGGTACTTTTCAAGTTTGTTAGTGTGTTGCAGCAACGCTCAGCGTTAATTGTGGCATTCCTCTCCAAGAACTCCATTAGCAAAATTCCTTTTCTGCCATGAATTTCCTGCATTGATTGAGGCTTTGTCTCATCTCCTGTCACAATCTGATCGAGAATAGCATCACCTTCTCTTTCATAACGCTCAAGAAAGGACAGTGCTGCTCCCATCCGTTGAGCCTTTTGTTCCTCAGAAAGGAGTTTAGGCACCCATCTGGCAGAAAGTTTCCGGTAGCCCAAATCTTCGGTAGTCACTTTGTACAGAAGAGTACGACTAATCTGTGGAAAATCCTCACTAAGCTCCGACATGTTGAATCTGCAGTTTCCTCTAACCCTTTCATCAAGCAAACGAATCAGATCTGTATTCACGATACGCGTATCGACCTCTTCTCTCTTCATCTTGGACATTGGTTCGCCCATTTTTGAACATACGGCACCATTGTCTTACACCACCTTCACTCATTACGTCTGGCCCATAAACTTCACAAAGTTGGGATGGATTTCACTAGCTTTACAGTTTTTGGCCACAAGAAATCTTATTACAGAACGTACCTCACACCTGGCGGGACTTGCGATTGCAGCACACATTTTGACAGCACGTGGCTCAGAGAGGAACAAAGACACGATCTTGACTCTACCGCTGCTCGACGCGTATTACTTCAAGGTACACTCCACCGCAAGAGCGGCGCCACTGTCTCTGTTGTTACGCACGCTATATGAAAACGGAAGTTACTTTATGAATAGCCCTCGTATTACAAAACAACTATTTTAGTTATTTACCAACATATTTATTATGAGGCTTATAATTTAGTGTCAATTTCTCCCGGAATTTTTTAGAAAAACATAAATAATAAAAAGTATGAAGACTCGCTTAGTTAATACTGCTTCATCCATAATTTTAAACATTCGAGTACATTCACATGCTCCGAATTAAGTGCCGCTTTATCTTTAGTAACAACGTTTCCTGCATCACTAAACACGAAAAAGTTGTCAAGCACTTCTCCACGATCGTTCAATTTAAATCCAAACGTTTCACCGAGTTTACCTCTCAAATTGTCATATGACATAATGTAGTTTACACTTTTCACAGACCATAGAAAACTGATTTTTTTTTCTTTATCAAACTAAACACACAACCTTCATATACAAACTCAATACAACACCTGCAACTGCAAAAGTACACTAGTCGAAACAAAAGACTGGCCCCTATTGCAATCGAATTACCAGATTTTAGAAAGAGGAGGAGATAGTTACGTTCTCACTTGCACACAGTGCATACATGGCTTTTTTACAAGGGATGAAGAGAGGCGAATTCCAGAAAAGTATGTATTTCATATGCTAGGAAGATGAGCTGACAAGGTGGAAGTTTTCTTGGAAAACCATAAAACTTAATAAGGGTTTCGTATTGTTTCAACTTTCAATAGAGGTAGACTAGGTCACTGTCCTCATATCTCCATCTCTTTCTGAAGTGTTTGTGCAAAGATTTTCCTTACGCTACCTGATTTGCAGTTAGAAAATAGCAGTACTATTGTGCTTTTAAGTAAGCAATTTCCGAGAGAGGAATATTGTCGGAATTTTAGTACGAGTTTGTATTAACAAAATAATAATTAACATCAACTAAAATCGAACAATTTTAATCGACTCGATTATTCGATTAAATATTTTATCGATTAATCTTACAACAGAAATTGATCGATTAATCGATTAAATCCCATAACACTACTATATATTGAGAGATATGTCATACCAGCTACTTTGTCCAGAAACTTTTTAAGATCATCAACAGCATCCATACCACCTTGGTTCAGGATTTATGTGTTAGGGACTTGTTTCTAATTCAGGATTATCTCATTCTACATGAGCCAATGTACTTCTCCCTCTTATTTCATAGTTAAGGATCTCTTTTCGATACTCGTCTCGCTATATTCTACCTAAACTGTATTTCCTATTTTATTGCTACTTCTGTATGTTTATGGAAACTATTTTGAGATATTATTTCATTGACAGTCGAAACTTTATTTCAGCTATTGTGATTTAATTGCATCTTACGTTCTTAGAATTCAGGGCTTTTAATAATAAAGGAATGCCTTTAATATTTTATAAAAATTTGATTGCATCTCCTTTTGTTGTTTTTTTCTCTCATTAAATCTGTCCGAAGTATGAAGAGGAAGCATTATGATACCGTAAAAAATCAATTTCATCATCTCTCACATGGAAAAATTGGTTACTGACTTGCCGCCTGTCTCCTTGAACAAAGATTTGTACTGACTACTCTACGGATTTTCTTCATTTCCAGTAACTACAAGTCATTCCGCTTAGAAGTGATACACATGGAGTAATTCTATTAGGAGAATAACGAGTCTCTGTCTGCAAAACTGACACGAAATAGCGATTTACTAAAAATCGTCTCTAGCAAGTACTTTCTTACTTAATAGCTTTACAGGCCTACATAAGATGAAATATCAAAAGAAACGGTACACAACAAACCATAATGCATAGGCTACCTCTGAAAGCAATTGTTCCACAGAAATTAAAAACAAGTTATTAAACATCCGATCTTAAACGTCTTCAGATAAAGAAAAATGTAGGGAATTAAGATGCATTAGGGAGTGGTTCAGAGCTGCAAGATGAGCTTTCGTTCACTCATATTCACAAATAGTAGAAATAAATATACCAAATAGTATCAAAGTTACCATATTAAACACGGAGTTTCCAACGAATCAAATTTTCATCCTTGAGTGTCGAAGACGGCTATTAGGAGTATCTCTAAGAGACAGAGTGAGAAGTGCAGACATAAGAGCGGCACTGGGTATAAGAAGTAGTATAGTGCAAGAGGCAATTCTGTACCAAAAGAACTGGCAAGAGCATGTCAACCGAATGTCCCCTGACAGACTACCGCAGCAAGCTTTCTTTTATAAACCGAATGGAAGACGAGATATAGAACGGCCGAGAACCAGATGGAAAGACCAGTTTCAAGAATAAATGTCCTTGGCGCGGAACGGGATAAACCCCAATCCTTGGAAAGGCAGAAGAAGAAGAAGAATAAGAAGAAGAAGTATCGAAGATAATATTATATTCTTGTTTCTAGATTATATTAATGATTTACCCTTAACCATAAATAATTTTTCCCATGTCATTTCATTTGCAGACGATACAAGTAGGATTATTTCAAGCAAATAATATGATCACTTTATAAATAATTCTAATGCAGTGTTAAATTTAATGAATAAATTGGCACTTAATGTTGATAAAATCAATGTAGTTAAATTTATTACACATAATAATAATACAATTTAAAGCGCCCAATGGGCATGATAAACACTAGTAGGTAAAGCATTCTGGGTGAACCCCACACTTCGGGCTGAATTCATAGTCAACACTTATCGTAAGGAAATCCTTAAACAGTTGCTTGTAATCATTTCCAGTTCATAAATACCACTGAAGTGAACACTTATTCATGTAAGGTAGCTTCTCAGCTTACTCAAGTGTTTCCTCATATGCATTGTAATCAGCTGATTCGATATACAATGGATGATGATTATGGTTTTATTGAATTTATTGAGTTCTATAATTAAAATGAAAATGAAAATGTGTTTCGGCAAAGCAAAGATATATCAGAGATATGAAAAACTCTTTAGAGATGTACAATGACCAACAATAAGAGGAGCTACCGTTTCAACAAGTTCACTGTTATGAATATTCTGGTGCCTGTCATTGAAATTCACAATACAACCATGAGAGGCTTACCGATTTCACCACTACTGAAAATACTGGTTGCTTTGAGATTTTATGCTAAAGCATCATTTCAGATAGGTCTATGTAACAATACAGCAATAACTGGTAATAATAATAATAATAATAATAATAATAATAATAATCTATTTTTGGTAATACATAAAGCTATTCTTATTTTGTTATTATTTTGCAGTTTGTTTGTGCAGATTTATATTTATTTATATTTCATAAATATTTCTCTTAGCTCATTTCTTTCTTCTCCTGTAAAATGCTTTCTCGACATTTTATACAAATTTGAGCTGTGTAGTATTTACTTCTGTATTTGTCTACTATAATAAAAATGTCGATTTAATAATTTGAAGGCGCTGGAAAACAACTGAATATGCGAAAGGGCTTATATCTAGCCATGTTGCCATATTTCTCTCGATGTCAAGGGAATGCTCAGTGGATATGAAAGAGTGGCGTCTCTGCAATACGATCTAAAATAAGTGCTAAGTAAACGCTCATTACTTAAGTGTTTCCTCATTTTATAAGTGGCAACTATGAATTCGACCCTAAGTGCTCAGTTTTCCTACAATATTAGATGAAATGAAACTCATCTCGAAGAATTTATAAGCACAAAGTTTCTTGGTTTAGAGTTGGATAATCACTTGAACTGAAGAACACATACAGAATAAACATTTTTACTCCTAAATTGAGCTCTGCCTGTTATGCATTAAGATCCTTATCTTCCATTGGCGATATAAACATACTTTAAATGTCATACTTTGCATATTTTCATTCTGTAATGAAATATGGATTAATATTCTGGGGCAACCAGTCTGAAGCTAAACACATTTTTGTTTTACAAAAGAAAGCTATAAGAATAATGGCATAAAAGGATATCATGTAAAACGATTTTTCAAAATTTAAAAATCTTCACCTTACCTTGTGAGTAGGTCTACATTCTTTCCCAAATGATGTTTTAAATTAAAAATCGAGATACATTAAGTACTAATCAAGACATTCACAATTTTAATACAAGACATAAATCAGATCTCCATCTATTCTCTGTTAGTCTAAGCTGTTATAAAAAAAGGGGTTCACTATTCATGTAATATTATGATGCATTCGGTTTACATGTCCTTAGATGAAATGTTTAAAATGTTGACCTCCTGCATGAATACTTGCCGCAGCACGTCGTCTCATAGAGATATCAACATGTTTGGCCTCCACGCTCACCAGATTTTAACCCATTGCACTTTTTTCTTTGGGGCACTAAAAGTCGTCGGTGTATTCGACTTCTGTGGATAATGAAGGAACGCTCCGTCAGTGGATACTAGAGTCGGGCAGACTGCCTCATATTATCGCCCGTTCTCGGTTGCGTAATCATCGTAGTCTCGCTCGGTGCGCGAGTACCTAACGTAGCCAAATGACTCATTGATAGAGAACACGAGATTCTCTTGGTCCCGAGATTACCGATACTAGGTCATTCCCGACAGTCTCGGAGGTCTAGGCGGGACTGTAGTACTGATAAGCAAGCGATATCGCTCGGGCCGTGCTCCTATAAGAAGCATTGGCTTATACATTTCCCGGTTCTTTAAATATATATCATGTCGTAGCTCCTATAATACTTAATCAATCGCGCTGTAATTTTTTGGATTGATAGCTCAATGTCTAAGGAAAACGTAGGGAAAAAATCGAACTGAAAATATTTTTTGGAAAGTGAGAAAAAAAATATTAACTTCGATGGAGATTGATGTGTTCAGAATAGACATTGCAACTTCACCTTTGTAGGCTGAAAACTTTTTTGTTTTTCACGTTAGATGGGGGGTTAAAGCGAGAGAAATGTTGAGAAAGGATGGAAATTACTTTTAAAAGTGATGGCCACTCAAAATCTTTACTGGTTCTCGAATAACGGCGAGTTAACCAAAGAGCTGTTTGCGAAAGACTCATGACTCAAACGTTTGTTCCGTAAAATTTGTACGGAACCCTTCAACGCATGAAAACCCGTTATTGTACGGATGGTATTAAATGATATTTTAATATAGGTAGTTGAAAATGAGGCTAGATAGTCCAAGATGGTTTACACTTTACGGTAATTAGGCTATCTTTTATAGCAATTAATTAAAAAAATAGTTTGTAACACAATGATGTGAAACATGAAAATATTAAAAGCTGGTTTACAATAAACCGGGAACGGAAACGGCAACGAGAACTAGAACGGAAATATTCTTAAAATAAATGTATTTAAATGTAAGCATTCACAATTAACTATTCTGAATGCTCACATTTAAATACTGTAGGCTACATTTATTTTAACGTTATTTCCGTTCTCGTTTCTGTTCCCGGTTTATTGTGAACCAGCCTATACTATAGAAAACTACACTTTCTACTGGTGTGCACGTTATAAAATATTGTTACAGAACAATCCTTATTGTATTGCAGCCATGTTGCAATATAAAATGACATAGGCCTATATGGTTTACAATAATTATCCTATATGTTATAGGAACGAGAATAACAAATTAAGAATTAATAAGATTTCTAATTCGTTGTACCTAATGGTAACTTACAAGACAATAATAAATAATAACCATCATAATAATCCTGATAATCATAATCTTGATCATCCTAATGATTACGATAATGATAATGATAACAGTGATACTAATAATAATAATACTAATAATAATAATAATAATAATAATAATATAATTAATAACAATTAATAATAATAAGAATAATAATAATCCATCGCTGTAGAGTAACTGTTAGCACACCTGACTGTGAAACGATCGGGTTCCGGTTCGAATCTTGGTTGGGACAAGTTAACACTGGTTCACAATAAACCGGGAACGGAAACGACAACGATAACGGAAATATTCTTAAAATAAATGCATTTAAATGTGAGCATTCACAATTAACTTTCACGTTCCCGTTCCCGGGCTCCGGCAATCTTCTCGTTAATTGTGAATGTTCACATTTAAATACATTTATTTTAACATTATTTCTCGTTGTCGTTTCTGTTCCCGGTTTATTGTGAACCAGCCTTTACCTGGCTGAGTCTTCTCGCCTCAACCCATTGAGAGCAAATGCTGGGTAACTTTCGGCGCTGGACCCTGGACTCATTTCACTGGCATTACCATCATCTCATTCAGATGCTAGATAGCGATAGCAGTTGATAAAGCGTCGTAAAGTAACTAATTTAATAATAATAATAATAATAATAATAATAATAATAATAATAATAATAATAATAATAATAACCGTTCCCTCTTTTATTCTCTGTTATGATATAGCAAATATAAATGACACTCGGGAGGAAACGCAGAATAAATATGGGGAGAAATGCCTGTTATTATTCGGTCGAGAAGCTTTTGTCATCACCCTGCTCTCAAAAAACTTGAAAGTTAGAATTTATAAAACAGTTATATTACCGATTGTTCTGTATGGTTGTGAAATTTGGGCTCTCACTTTGAGAGAGGAACAGAGCTTAAGGCTGTTCGAGAATAAGATCCTTAGGAAGATATTTGGGGCTAAGAGGGATAGAGAATGGATGAAGTTGCACAACGTAGAACTACACGCATTGTACTCCTCACTTGACATTATTAGGAATATTAAATTCAGAGGTATGAGATGGGCAGAACATCTAGCAGGTATGGGCGAATCCAGAAATGCATATAGAATGTTAGTTGGATAGTCGGAGGGAAAAGACGTTTGGAGAGGCAGAGACGTAGATGGAAAGATAATATAAAAATGGATATGAAGGTAGAGATTGGATTAATCTTGCTCAGGGTAGAGACCGATGGCAGGCTTATGTGAGAGCGGCAATGAACCTCCGAGTTCCTTAAAACGCGTTTGTAAGTAATTATGATCAATTTTTGAAAGGATCTACTCTATTTAGTTATTCTGTCCTTCCTCTTCCTCTTGCAAAAGTGTTTCCATTTCACATTCAGCATTTCATCAGTTGGGAAACAAAAATATCTTTTGTCAGAGTCTTTGGTCCCTTATAATAATATAAATAAGTATTAATTTATTTATTTCGTCCTTACACAGCGCAATAACAATGAAACATCCAGATGTGAACGCGCAATATAATAATACAGACGTGTGATATCCATTACTATAGCGTATACAAAACACTATAGAATGATGAAATATGGAATGTCAACGAAATGCTGATAGCGAGAAAATATATCATAGCTCCAACCATAACTTGTTATTGTTTTAGATTAGCTTAGGATTAGGTAACGACTGAAAGTGCTGCATTATTTTGCTTCTCCAGAAAGGCAATAAATAGTTCATTAAAATAGTATGACTTCTGTAAGAATGTCAACAATCATAATGTGCTGTATTATTGCATACCACACTGCTGTGCCTTCTTAAATTACTTTACGAACATTAATATTTCAGAAAGAGTCACGAATTGCAGTGATGAGCGGCAATTAAGCCGGCAGTCAGTGTACGCATTTCATAACGATAAGTCGGCCGTGCGATAACAGGCCGGGACCCGGTATTCCTCGTTCCCGAGAGTGCCAATCTCGAGAATACGATTCTCGGAACTGGCATTATCGGCCAGCTAGTCTCGCCTACGAGAACAAGCGGGAGTAAGTGGCTGTTTGCTCGACTCTAGTGGATACTGCAAGTCTGTCAGATAATGAAAGATACTGCCAGAAATTTGGGTGCATGTTCTCATATCGATGAGACGGCGAGCTGCGGCTTGTATTCGGGCAACTATTGGGCATTTTAAACATTTCATCTAATAAAATGTAAATAGAATGTATCAAAATAATTCCAACAAACACACATACTAGAGTGCACTGTGATCAAACTTTCAAGCCCCACTCAGAAACCATTTCCGGACCCATTATATTTACTCCTGCAAATGTGTCCGGGATCCAGAAGCTGTGAGCTGACTCTCTTTCATGAGAACATGTCTGGTTTCCAAGCATGATAGCATTCTTTGTGTCCTCCATGTAGGGGCATCTTACCATGCCGGACACAGGCTCCTCGTTGATTATTATAATAATGAGCACCTTGTGAGGTTTGTTACGGAGTCTCGGCGAGTCATGTCCAACTTCTCAGCTCCAGAATGGCATAAGTACAACACCAACTTTCCTGCGAAATATTTCTAATAGAGAACACAATATTGTACGTACTTCATACGGGCACATGAATGCCTGGGAAGAAGTTACAATTCCTTGTGGTCTATTAACGCTGTTTAATACTTAATTCTCGTATTATTACACCATGCCAATTTACTTATATTATATATAGACTACTGTCAGCGGTCATCGAAATGGAGTACAAAGTACATTTGGAAGATCACAAAGAACTTACGATGAGCTTTCCATGGACTGAGATTACAATAACAGTTACCATACTTTAATTATTTTTTTACTTTTTTCTCCCTCCGTTCCTTTGTTCGTCTATTCTTCAATTCCTTTTCTATCTCTCTTTTCTTTTTCCTCGATATTTCCCTCATTTCCCTTTTCCTCCTCTTCTTTGTTTCTTTCTGCAGTTATGCCTTACTGCGTCTTCTTCTGTTTAATATTGCCTCTCTTCTTTCTTTCTTTTTTTTTATTTCCCTTTGTAAATCTTCGTTTCTTCCTTTTCATTTCTGTCCTTTTCATTTCCTATTTTTCTTTTCTAGTCCTGTTCTTATTTATTTTATTTTATATCGTCATTAATACTGCGTGATCTTGTAGAGTATAAGAGAAGCCCTATGGCCTTAACTCTGCCAGTATAAATAAATAAAATAAATAAACAAAAAAAAAAAATAAAATTATTTTTTTCCTTTTATCTTCTTTTCCTAAAGTTTTTAATCCTTCTTTTTTCTCTCTTAATTTTTCCTCTATCTCGTGTCACTTTCATCGTTCTCACCTTCTTATTCCCTTCTTTCTTCTTAGTGAGCATTTATCTTTTCATTTTTTATTATCGTTCTTATTTTCGTCACAGTCTTGTATATACAGTCACGAAGCTCAATACTTAGTAAATATGCATCCATAGACAGTTTCTAACAACTAGGATCGCTACTATCGCTCATCACAGAAAATGCGAAATAGTACCTGGACAGTCTATTGTTCCTAGTACTCTCACAACTCAAGCTTCTTGACTATATACTAGACTGTGTTTTCGTATTCGTATTTTTTCTTCCTTTCTCTTTTCCTATAAGATTTGCAGATATTCCACAGAAATAGTAGCCTAATACAAATCCAAGTATACTTGTCGAAAGGTTACATATGATTTTAAGCTTTTTCTTTTCTTTCTCTTTTCTCTAGGCCTATCTATAGCTTTTCTTTTCCTTCCTCTTATCTATATGTCTTTTTTCATTGCAGCACTTCCTTTTCTTCCTTTGTGTTTTTCTTTCCTTTTTTTTAGTATTTTCCAGAATCGTCGCATTATGTAACGTACACTGCAAAGACGCAGATACTTTAAAGAAAAGGAATAAAATACCCAAGTACAACTGACAACCTATTCTATACTTTTGTAGATATTTTTCCATTCTTTCTTTTTTTCACTACATTTTTTTCTCTTCCTTTTCCTTACAATTCTTTTCTTTTTTATTGTTTATTTCCTCTCTTTTTTGCCATTTTCTAGTTCTTTCTTTTCTTATTTTTTCTTTCTTTTTTTAGGATAAACTACAAAGTTTGCAGGTATTCAGGAAAGAGAAGAAAAGAATTCAAATAACGCCGACGGAAACTTACACATTCCTGTAAGTTTTCCTTCCTTCTTTTCTTGCTACAGTTTCTTTCTTTTAATTTTTTTCTTCCTTTTTTCCACCTTTCCTCATTTTCTATCTCTTTAGTCCTTTTGTTTCCCCATGGCTATTTATTTTTACCTTTCTTCCGTTTCTTAAAAATAATTTTTCAGGTAGAAATGACACCAAGTCAGATTTGAAGTTACTATAAAATAAAATATGACGGACTAAATGTTAGTCTGCAAAGCCGCACACTTCGTCATGAAACTGTGAAAACGAGTACGGAGAATTACTAGAATTAGGCTAGACACTTCCATCTTTATATATTTATGCATTTTTGTTGTAGCTCTTAAAAGAAATCAATCTCAGATTCGTTTACGTAAAGACCATCATGTGCACACTACCAGATATTGTAATGATATTCAGTTACCATTCATTAGACTTGAAAAACCAATTCTTCATTTATGAAACAAAGTATAAAGTTTTATAACATGTTGTCTAATGGTGTTAAAATTTTGGATACGAGATATTTTAAGATTGTATTAAAAACATTTTGTTATTCATCCTTATTATAAAATAAGTGATTTCCATGGTAACCTAAACAATGTGTTACTTTGACTTGTTTTTTTGACTTAGTTTGATTGTCAGTAGACACAAGCCAAACTTAATAAAGCATATCTATCTATCTGTCTGTCTGTCTGTCTGTCTGGCTATCTATCTATCTATCTACCTACCTACCTACCTACCTATCTATCTATCTGTCTCCCTATCTATCTGTCTCCCTATCTATCTATCTATCTATCTATCTATCTATCCATCCATCCATCCATCCATCCATCCATCCATCCATCCTTCCATCCATCCATCCATCCATCCATCCATCCATCCATCCATCCATCCATCCATCCATCCATCCATCCATCCATCCATCCATCTATCTATCTATCTATCTATCTATCTATCTATCTATCTATCTATCTATCTATCTATCTATCTATCTATCTATCTATCTATAATATAATGAATTTAACGTATCGAGAAAAGCTGCTCAAGCGATGAATGTTCAATATTCTTGTAACTCTTTTCCTATTCTTCCCATTCTTTCGCCGGATTCTCACGTCAGTGAGACAAATAAAGGATTAACAAGCCTGGAATTGCATACTGCGAAATGAGGCTTCGCGACATGGTCCAGCTCCCGAGATGCTAAGTACGCGGCGTGAACCGCTAATAAGTGTCATTACACGTTGACATGCACCGTTCTCTCGTTCATTACAATAAATGCTGTGATTACGTAAACAGCGGTCTACACCTCACCTCGAGCGCTAAGACAATATGGAGCCACTGTGTTACGTAACATGAACTACAGGGACTGCAAATATTACACAGAGGAAAAAAATTCGAATATTACTTATGCATACTTGTAAATCTTTCTTTCTTACTTTTCTCCTTCCATGTTTTCCCTTTTCTTTCTATTGATTTCTTTCTTTCAATATTTATTTTCTCTTCCTCTTCTTCCTATCGTTTTTTTTATTTGTTTGCCTGTTTCTATCTGTTCTTATTTAGTTGATTTCTTTTTGCTTTTTTTCATTCTCTCTTCCTACCTACCATTTTCTTCTATTTTCTTCCTTTCTTTTCCGTACATTCCTTATTTATTCTCCTTATTTCATGGTTTCTTTTTAGCTTTTTCATTCTTTGCCCCTATTTGTTTCTTTACTTTATCCCTGTTTTCCTCATTTTTCTCTTTTATCCATACATTTTCCTTCGGAATTTAAATTTTCTAACACTATTATTTCCTGTCTTCTTGAAACTACAGCGCTATGTAACTTAAAATACAAGTACCAAGCTAAGTGTCTTGGAGAGAAAGAGTAAGAAAGCTCTGTAAAATTGTAAAAAAAAAAAAAATACATACCCTTGTGAGTCCACTCGCGTATCATTACACGGGTTATACTTATTTCTGTTAAATGTTTGTGTTTATGTTTCGGCCAAAATCCAAAATAAATTGAAGGGTTCAGAGTCATAGTTGGCCAAGCACCATTTATTAAAAACGGAGAAAGCAATGGTTAAAGTTAAGTGAATAACATAGTGTAATGAAGATTGACATATCATTTAGTTTGAATGTGTAGGGATACTTTATATTACTTGGTATATGTTTCCATTGAATTATGGTGATAACTTCATTTTAACTCTTGTTTTCTACGTTTTAATAAATGGCGCTTGGCCCACTATGGTTTTGAACCCTTCAATTACAGTACTTTGTTAAATGACTAGTATCTTCCCACTGTGATCGATTTCACTAGCCATACTTTGAAGTTTCTATTAGAAAATGCGTAACTTCGAGCTATTGGCCTATACTGTTGCTAGAAGTTCAGATACTCTGCAAAATTACTGCATTTCTGCCGCAAAAAAACAAAATGATATAATCACTCATTTATTTACTTTATTTATTTATTTATTTATTTATTTATTTATTTATTTATTTATTTATTTATTTATTTATTTATTTATTTATTTATTTAACCTGGTAGAGATAAGGCCATCAGGCCTTCTCTTCCCCTCTACCAGGGGATAAGAACTACAATATTAAGAATACAATTATTTACGCTGTAAACTAAGTAACCTTTAACCTAATCGTAAGTAAATAGGCTACAATTTGCATTTATAATTTTATTTTGTTTTCATATTTTATGTATGGAAATCTATTATTATTACTAAATAGTACATTATATTTTCTCTTAATAGGTCTATAGGCCTTTATTAAATTTAAGTAAAATGTGAATTGAAATCGTAATCCCTACATTAATCCCAGGGAAAGGGAGTGGAATACATACCTACATGCTAGGAATCAAAACGGGATCCGCTCGATTTGTACCTAGAAAAGCTATTATTTTATTCATAGTGGAGAACAATTATTGTATTTCTCAATATTATTTTTAGTCGTTTTATGATTTGTTATATAGTGTTTCTTTCAGAACAAAAAGGCCTATGCTAAGGCGAAGGAAGGATATAGCGACAATGGAACATTGATAAGTGAAATCGAATTTCTCTTAAGAAATCTGCCGCACAGTATATTCTGTTCAACACAAATTTCATGTAAAATATATCCTTTAGCTACAAGCACGCCGATTTTATTTCTATGCTAATAAAAATGCGGACACTAATAACAGAAGGCCCTGTATATAAAATGAGTAAAAATTGCATGGCAGCGTTTATGCCGGCGTAACTATTTCTGCATTGAGCCTAAGGATATGATAAAACAGTAGCACCTTGCGCGGTGATTAGGTGAGCAAAAGTCGGTGAATAATCACCACGTGCCAGATTCAATCACAAGAACCGACGCTGAGTGAGTTTATATAATACTTGATTCTATAATTGTTGCTGACACATAAGACAAATTAGTATATATAAGTCATTATCAAATAAAACAGACATGTATGGATAGTTTGAGCGGCGCGGGGGGGACTTGTTTGTGATTAAATAAAAGTCATGTAACACATTGTTAGAAATTAGTAGTTGGGTGATTTAATGGCTTACAAATTACACCGCGGTGTTATTTTGATGAATTGATCAGACAGGAGCACACGAATCATTTCATGTCACTAATTTGGCGAGAAGGTGTTACATAAACGCCGCGTTTTTACACACGAAGCCGTATTGATCAAATTGTGAATTCCATGATTTTGTTGTGCATGTCATTAGGCCTAACGTTTGCTATATGGTAATGTCAAAATACAGAAGCAATCTAAGTTCTGCTGGCTTTTCCATGCAACACAATTTTCAAATCTAGTTCCTCTTTGACAGCTATTTCTTCTTCTTCTTCTTCTTCTTCTTCTTCTTCTTCTTCTTTTTCTTATGTACCTCGAGTGTTAGTTTTAGAAGCCTTGCCAACGATTGTTTGGTTTGCATGGGTCGAATGAATGAATGACTTAATTAATGACCGAAATAATTAAATAATTAATAATCAATTAATTTAACGAATAAACAAATTAATTAATACATGCAGGATGACTTCTTTATGAGTGTCCATATCAGTGTTGAATGATTTAATTAATGACTGAATTAATTAGATAATTAATTTAACGAATGAAGAAATTAATTAATTAATACAGTGCAGGATAGGCTCGTTTATGAGTCCCCATATCAGCGGTGAATAACTTAATTAATGACTGAAATTAATTAATAAATACCGTGCAAGATAGACTCCTTTATGAGTGCCCACATCAACGGTGAATGATTTAATTAATGACTAAAATTAATGAACTAATTAATAATTAATTTCACGAACGAACAAATTAATTGAACAGACTTCTTTGTGTGTGGTCATATCAGCAGTGAATGATTTAATTAATTAATTAATTTAACGAATGAACAAATTAATTGTGCAGAACTTCTTTATCAGTGCCCATATCAGCGGTGAATTATTTAATTAATAACTGAAATTAATTAAATAATTAATAATTAATTTAACGAATGGATAAATGAATTAATACCGTGCAGAATAGACTCGTTTATGAGTCCCCATATCAGAGGTGAATGGCTTAATAAATGACTGAAATTAATTAATTAATTAATACCGTGCAAGTTAGACTCCTTTATGAATGCCTATATCAGCGGTAAATGATTTAATTAATTACTGAAATTAATTAATTAATACCATGCAAGTTAGACTCCTTTATGAATGCCTATATCAGCGGTAAATGATTTAATTAATGACTGAAATTAATTAATTAATACCGTGCAAGTTAGACTCCTTTATGAATGCCTATATCAGCGGTAAATGATTTAATTAATGACTGAAATTAATTAATATCGTGTAATATAGACTCCTTTATGAGTGACCATATCAGCGGTAAGTGATTTAATTAATGACTAAAATTAATTAAATAATTAATAATTAATTTAACGAATGAACAAATTAATTGGACAGACTTCTCTATGAGTGCCCATATCAGCGGTGAATGATTTAATTAATGGCTGAAATTAATTAAATAATTAATTTAACGAATGAACAAATGAGTTAATTAATACCATGTAGCATAGACTCCTTTATGAGTGTGTTCTTCAAGAGCGCTAATACAATTTTGGCGTACAAGAAGCACCAGATTTAATATATCGGAAGATCCAGTGTAGATATTTAAAAAAAAAAACGCCGGTGTTAAGAATTGAAAAATACTCGTACTTCCCAACTTTTTTCCAGACCAGATTTGATTGTGCACGAGCTGCGGGTGTGGTTAAAATTAAGTATTGTGTATTAATTATATATATATATATATATATATATATATATATATATATATATATATATATATATATATAGGAAACAGTCTTCAGTATATAATTCATCCCTTTTTAACAAGTCGCAGGTAAATGTTGGAGTGACACATTTTTATTTGAAAAAAACCTGTCTTGGACAAACTGTTCATTATTGGTACATAATAATATATAGCTTATCTTTTTTTTCTCAGGTTGATGAGATTTTGGTCTTTTGGAAATCCCGCTTAATTTCCAACAGATTTATGATTGAATGTATTTTAGAATGAAAATACAGTATAACCTGGGTTATATGTAACCCAGTAATACGTAGTTCTTGTTTGCACGTAATTATGCACAGGTCCTGGCAAAATTACACTTAATTACACAAATTAATTCTGAATTATACGTAATTGATTTGTACGTAATTCGATTTTGTGTGTAGTAATGTTTTAAATTGAGTATGAATTGTACGAATTTTTTCGTTTTCATGCGTAATAAAGTTTAATTTTAATTTCACATGATTTATCTTGTAACTTTGAATACATTTTAATAGTTTCTCATAATCCTAAAGGTCAGCTGCGGGATAATGGGGAACATATGCCATGTGACAGTAAAGATCTCTTTCTCTCTAAATCAGTGATCTCAAGGAAATGAGACTAATACCGATAAAACAGAAAACTCACACAACCCAGGCGAATACAGAGCCGGCATGCTCCGTCTTTAAATGCTAGCTTATCTTCTTCCTCACGGGACATGTTCCGGACACTTGAAAACAATTGCAGCTCACTCAGCATCTGTCTAGCAATCATGTGTGGCAATAAAAGGAAGCGCTACTCGCTAAAATACAAAGTTAGATTATAAAATAAGTTGAATCAGATCCCAACAAAACAAAGACTGAAATTGCAAGATGTTTATAATAAACATGCATAAAAATTAATAATTAAAATATCTTTATGCCACTAGCGTAGCTCAGCGGGCTGAGGAGCTATCCTGCTGATCCGGAATTGCGCTCGAGCTTGGGATCGATTCCCGCTTGGGCTGATTACTGGCTGTTTTTTTTTATAGGTTTTCCCTAACCGTAAGAAAAATGTCAGTCAATCTACAGTGAATCCTCGGCCTCATCGCGCTAAATTCCATCTCGCTATCATCAATTCTATCGACGTTAATAATCTAGTAGCTGATACAGCGTCGTTACATAACCAATTAAAAATAAATGAAATATATATATTAAAATATGATTTCATAATTTAAAAAAAATCGTAGCAAAAGTACGAGTATGCAGTGCATTTATAGTACACATTGAAATTCCTGTTACTCTCTGTTGATTTAAAAAATGTTGGGTAAATTAAAATAATCCTTAACTGCTCCCAGCTCTCTACGATCTGTAAACTGATTTCTAGTAATTCCAAAATTATCTTATATTCAAGCCTTACTTATACGTAATTCTGAGATTTGTGTTATTTAAGCCATTCTCCTTCAGTTACGTACAACACATTTTACTAGGCCTATAATTACGTGAACTGATAGCTGAATGGAATGAATATTTGACTTGAAGTGTATGCGAAAATATTTGGCTCCATTCGTGGTATTGGGGATGATTAATTCTTTTCTTGGTCATATAAAGCTTTAAGATAAATGGGCACGGCAAACTCCAAAGGCGGAAAAGTCAAAGGAGAAGAAGATAAATGGACAGTGTATTGAAGTCTGTAATACATGAATAGTGAATTCCTTTTAAAATAGCTGAGGTTATCACACAGTATATGGAGATCTGATTTGAAGTGCCTAATACCTTGTATTAAAATTGTGAATGTTCTGATTAGTACTAAAAATCTTGACTTTTAACATAAAACCCCATCACAGAAAGAGTGTACTCGCAAGATAAGGTTAATATTTCTAAATTGTCCGAAATCTTTTTACATTATGTTCATTTATGTATATCTGTTATAATTCTTATTTCTGTTACATGTGTAGGTCCAGTTGAATAAGCCCAGGATATTAATTCACAACATTTCATTATAGAATCATTTTGAAGTCCGAACGTTCGCTCTCTTTTAGACATCGTTACTCAAGTGTGTGGTGCCATCTGTCGATTCAGTCTGCACGTCTCCGGTGCAGTTCCACTAGAATACTCTTCCACGCGTCCAGAAATCATACTACGCCTCCTCAGACTGATGCCATCTGTACGCCAGTCATAATCTGTATCGTGCCTCATCGTTTGAGTGAATATTATTGAAATACGATCATGAATACTGAAATTAATCATTGAGTACTATGGACAGTTATTGTCACGTAACTACTATGGAGGGGTCTATGGGACCTCTGTTTATTTTATATATATTTATATTATGAAATGACGACAAAATGTAAAGGTGGACATAATAAGTCAACAAGCTAAATGTTTCTGACGCTGAATTGTGGACGGCAACTCAGAGTAAAAAAAAATTCTATTCATTACACCGACAGTAATCTACAAAAGATTTAATACAAATATAATATAATACAAAATGTGTTATTTCCTCTACAGACATCATGCCAAATTAAATCTTTAGAAGTTAACTCTACTGAACATGAAAAACCTGATTCCACATCCTAATAAATCTACAAAACTTGATATCTCTTACATTCTGAGAAATATATAGCCTACACAGTGGCAAAGTATCATTGCTTGAGTCTTTAATTAATGCGGCGAATATATTTCTAAAAAAGGAGTCAATATATTTGTTGCGAATAATAATGATTACAATATATTAGTAATAACAATAACATGCTCATAGGCTAAAAGTTATGACTAATTTTGCACTTTACATCAAGACTTTCTCACGTGTGTATTTTTTTTAATTCACGTGTAATAACCACGTGTGATTTGACTTCAGAGAAAAACCACAAGAAGTGGAAACTTGCGGTGTCACGTTCCTCTGACTCTTCTGCGAAATTCAGGGGCTGCCTCATGACTATTCATGACATTCTAGGCTTTTGCAGGAATTCCAACGAGTTACAGTAGAAATTTCATCTCCTATTTCTTAACAGGAATATATTTTAATTCCAATAATTCCGCATTGATTTCTGAAACTGTTATAAACGGTATAATTATTATGCTACACTTAAGCTATATACAGAGTAAACCTTATGTAATGTCATAAATTTCAGGGAGTTATTCTTTGAGATATTCAAACAAAAAATTTAAAAATAATTTTGCTCGTTTTTGCTTCCTATTCGAGATAAAAATTATTGTATGTTAAATATCTAATAGCGTGTTTTGGGAAAGTCATTGATTGAATTTCCAATATACTCAAGTTAATTTAAGAGAGCAGTGTGTTGTGATAATAAATAACTGAAAGAATTTTAGTTTTGTCCTTCAAATGTGTAGAAATCTGATATAAGTACATGTAACTTTTCATCCTGCAAATAAATTTTACAATGTTACAATTTAAAAACAAAATTGAATTCAATTATTTATTTTATTATCATAATATACTGCTCTCTTAAAATGACTGAGCTTATTTGGAAATAAATCAATGGCCTTCCCGAAACACGATATAAAATGTTTCACACAAAACAATCTTTATCTCCAAAAGGAAGCAAAAACTAGCAAAATAACTTTTTTGTTTGAAATATCTCAAAGAATAGCCCCCTGAAATTAATAACATTACTTAAAGTTCACCCTGTATTTTTATATATTACCTCTGATTGAGATTGTGGCTGATATGTACATCTATTATCACGCAATACATCTCAAGTGCGCTTAGTAGCCTATAGTTAGGCTACTCGATATCATCTTTTCGATCATTCTCTATCATAAAATCGACCGTTTTAACATTTCAGGTTTCCTTCTGAAGTTTGTCCTCGTACCTTCTCCTTCAATATACGATTGGATTATAAGTTCATTCTGTGCTCACTCGTTCCATATTTGCACTAGATTATAATTCCCCGTATCCTCATATTGAACATTCTCTGTAAAATGTTCATCTGGATTGTCATTTATTTATGTCAGGTTGAGTCAATACAATACTTTCAATTTTTTATTTATATCACAATTCCTTATGCCGTTTATAAGCACACGCAGATTTGTCTATCTCATTTACTATATACTGATTATATAATATGCATATATCCCTTAAAATAAAAACCCAAGTTTCATCCATATAACAATGCGTCAAATGTTAGGTGTTTATAAACTTAAATAAGTGCTTAATAAAGCGTCACAACAATTATACAAAGCAAACATTAAAAATCTAGCAGTCAGTGTGATCTTATAAATTCATTAGATATTTGTAAAATAATAGTTTTCTAGTGCTCTAGAATTTGTTAAGGCTATCTGAAATCAAGAATTCCATTGGCATGTTGTGCTCTATCACATTAATTTAGAAACAGCAAAACATATTTATATTGTTTGAAATTTTTATAGATTAATTTTTACTGTAGATACAATTAACAAAATTATAATTGTTAAGTTTAACTTGAAGAATAGAAGCAACAATCGTGGAAACGTATTCAATTTTCCTTCCTTCCTTTCTCTCTTTCTTTCTTTCTTTCCTTCTTTCTTTTTTCCTTTCCTTCTTTTTCCTTGTTTCCTTCCTTTATTTCCTTCTTTTTTCCTTTCCTTCTTTCTTCTTCCCTTTTTTCTTCTTCCTTTATTTCCTTCTTTCTTTCTTTCCTTCTTCCTTTTTTCTTCCTTTATATTCTTCTTTCTTTCTTTCCTTCTTTTTTCCTTTTTTCTTCTTCCTTTATTTCCTTCTTTCTTTATTTCCTTCTTTCTTTTTTCCTTCTTCCTTTTTTCTTCCTTTATTTTATTCTTCCTTTCTTTCCTTCTTTCTTCCTTCTTTCCTTTTTTCTTCTTCCTTTTCTCCTTCCTTTATTTCCTTCTTTCTTTCTTTCTCTTTTTTCTTCTTCCTTTATTTCCTTCTTTCTTTACTTCTTTCATTCTTTCTTTCTTTTATTACTTCTTTCTTTCTTTCTTTCCTTCTTTGTTTCTTTTTGCGTTCCTTCTTTCTTTCTTTTTTCGTTCCTTACTCCTTTTTTCTTCTTCCCTTTTCCTTCTTTTATTTCCTTCTTTCTTTCTTTCCTTCTTTTTTTCTTCTTCCTTTTTTCCCCTTCTTTCTTTCTTCTTCCTTTTTTCCTTCTTTTATTTCCTTCTTCCTTTTTTTCCTTCCTTTATTTTCTTCTTCCTTTCTTTCCTTCTTTCATCCTTTCTTTTTTCCTCTTTCTTTCTTTCCTTCTTTTTTCGTTTCCTTCTTCCTTTCTTTTTTCGTTCCTTCTTCCTTTCTCCTTCCTTTATTTCCTTCTTTCTTTACTTCTTTCTTTCCTTCCTTTTTCCTTCTCGATTTTCCCTTCGTTTATTTCCTTCTTTATTTCTTTTCTTCTTTCTTTCTTTCCTTCCTTCTTTCCTTTCTTTTCTTTTTTCTTTTTTCTTTCTATTTTTCTTTTTTTCAGTAATGCTGACTTCTGAACATTAAATAGCTTACTGACTACAAACTATACTCTTAAGAACCCAAATTTAGAATGGAACTCTATCATGGAGACCACATGTGTATTTTTCATGGAATAGGAGAAGCGATTTTGTATGTAATGAGTGTGATATTGTATTAAGGTTAGGAATATTACCAACTACTATATTTCGCGTCGTATATCCGAAAGAAGCACTTGCTACTAAAAGAAACTATGGGCCAGAAATTTATTAAGGTAAGTTATCAACAGTAATCTCACTAGACGTTTTGATTTTATCGATAATACTGCGAGTGGAACACGAGCAGATTTATCTAGAGAAAATCAAAACTCGAGTGGGATTTAACTGACTATTACACGATTAGAAGAAAGTATATAAAGATTAGAAGTAACGAAGTACTCCAATACAATAAAATATTAATTGACTTACGAAAATACAACTGTTTTCAAATGTATTATTGTACCATCTCAACATTACAAATATTACGCTAGATGCATGCTAGATGGCAGTAGTGAGCAATTCCTTCTCTTCGAGAAGTTCTCGATCTATTATGCACGATGGCAATGTTACTAGTCAAGAAGGCTTTGTTGATTCAGTTTCATTTTTATTAAAATGCAACATTCAACTTCAATTATCCGAATCCCAGTAATCAACGTCACTTGACAGATGATTTTCAATAAATCTTAGTATTAAACAATCTCTGATACGTGACTATCCATAATATCATATAGCAGAAGCTATAACATAACCTAACTAATATATACAAGTGTTAGAAAAGTTTTAATTAACGACGATAACATAAAAAATAAACATGAATAATTTCAAAAGGAATAATTATTGAATGTACAATTTTCAAATTTGAATGTGGTTGGTGGTTCAATTGATGTTATATTGGACGTGTGCGTAATAGAAGTGGAACTCGTTGATTTAGGCCTACATGGTGTATTCAACTTATTCAGGATTTCCGAATGGTGCTCTTCATTTATTTGTAAATCGGATTTCAGAAGATGCATAGGTATGATCAGTGATTTTTATTAATTCTTGTTCTTGAATGCCAATGCGAGTCATATTTGAAACTGCTGTGCATCGACTGGAGTGGTTTGTAATTTTATATAACTTATATGTATATTTTTTTTGACGTCCAGACCAGCGCAGTTTCAAATGTTGGCAAACAAAGAAACAAATGCTAGGGACGTGATAAAATTAAACAAATGCTAGGGACGCGATAAATTGTGCGATAAGCAGCCATGATTGGTTGAAATACGTCCTTTCGTACCGTTTTATTGGTCAAAAGTAGCATGACGTAGTAAAAGTGTAATAGTCACTACTATTCAGTCAATCCCGTTCCTTGAGGTAAGACACACTGTAACTAATTGAAAAAAAGCATTCAGAATCAGTGTAGCATTCTTCTTTCAATTTACAGATATCAAAAATTATTCAGTGAATTTGTTATTTAAATAAAAATTTTTTCTAGATGCTTATTTAACGACGCTGTATCAACTACTCGGTCATTTAGCGTCGATGGAATTGGTGATAGCGAGATAGTATTTGGCGAGACGAAGCCGAGAATTCGCCACAGTTTATCTGACATTCGCCTTACGGTTGGGGAAAACCTCGGGAAAACCCAACTAGGTAATCAGCCCAAGCGAGTATCAAACCCACGTCCGAGCGCAACTCCAGACCAGCAGGTAGCGTTTCTGCCGACTGAGCTGCGCTGGTATCTCACACGGTTTTCAAATGTATTAAATTTATATTTCTACAACGCGAAAGTTCAGCTACACAATCTTCTGTAGCTTTAAGAGCTTTGCAAATTATACTGTACTGTACATGAAGTAATGTCAAATATTTAGCAAAAGTATAATATTGGCTATCAATTATCTACGTATAATATAGGCTTAAATACAGAAATTAGGTAAAATATAAGACTATTATAAAGTTACATGATTGTAAGATCATTACGTGGTGAAAGAAAAATAATCATGGAGCACCAGATTATAGAGTAAAAAACTGCAATTAACGAAGGATACGGATGCTTTCTGTTAATATTTGTGTCATAATCAGCAGAGGTGTTTCATAACATGACCATGGTGTAAGAATTAGTAACAAGCACTAATTAGAAACGTATTTAATTAATTTAATTATTGCTCTTAAAAGCTTTTCCCAAACTGACAAATACCTCTTTAATTTAATCAATTATTCTAATTGAATAAATTAAAAGCATAAAAATAATTATCAATAATTAAGCCTTGAGTATGAAGTAGAATATAAATAACTGTAATTGAGATTTCGTAGTATTTAAAATCAATTAAAATAATTTCACACATGTAGCAGATAGGCGCTTCTTGTTCCGCTAAGACCTGATTTAAAATTTCATCGTGATTAGGAAAATGTAGAGTACAAATATGAAGCAATCTTGAAATTACTTCAAAGCCTCTCAGAAGAACTGTTTGTTCCGCAGTGTAACAGGGTCAAGAACTCGAAAATGCTTCCGCAAAGCTAAGCATCTGGGTGATAAAATCTTGAAGTGAAAAATTCATTTAACTTATGTTAATTAAATTTTATATCTTTATTTGGACAGCTCTTCTTACAGAAACTGTCTGCATTATATGATTTAATTTTCGTGTTATTTTATGGTCTTTAAATTATAAACTCGGTTAAAGACTTATGCAGTGAAAATTTTGAATTATTAATAATTCTCTTTTTTTTCAGACTTTATAATCCCAGTGAAAATTATTTAGGCTGATGTCATTGTGATTAAATACAGTGCGTATACTAACTGGCTCCGCAGTGAAGCAAGCGGCAGTATTCGACCCGGCAGCGATGTAAAGTTGGTACTAAGTAACGCCTGGTTTGAACACGTAGGAATATTACAGCTCCTCTCTCACTCCCTCCCGCCAATGCGGCCAAGGTCATTGACGCTACCTACACGATACCAACACAACTCTTCGAGTCTCAGCGTTCTGGTTGCCTTTTCTCCTACGGAGCAAGTTAGTATACGCACTGTATATTCTGTATTAGCTCCTTCTTATTTAATTGAAAAGAAAATGTTTCGGTTTTAATAATATTTCCTCGCTCTTTTCTTTCTCCATGTCTATCCAAGCATTTAAATGTGTGCAACAACTATCGTTAAAATATTCATACATAGGCTAATACGAAAGTATAAGACTCCACAAAGTTAAATGGATTCCTTATATTATTATTATTATTATTATTATTATTATTATTATTATTATTATTATTACGCTCCTCTCTATGGAGAGGAAAGTTCAGCAGGAGAAGAAGCCTAACAAGAAAAATTATTACTATATATGTTCTTCTGAACTGCAGAATTCAAGAATATTCAAGAGTTGAGACAGACATATAACATTACAAGAAATTATATCTACTCGTAAAAAAATGAAAGGCAAGTGTGAATGATAATGTGAACTCGGCATTAAAGGGAAGAAATGTTTGTCAAATAACTGTCAATAAATCATCATTAATTAATTCACGTACTTGGGTATTTTATCCATTAATAATAATTGTTTATTTATTTATTTAATTAATTAATTTATTTATTTATTTATTTATTTATTTTATTTATTTATTTATTTATTTATTTATATTTGTGTGCTGAACAACAGCCAGACGCCAATTATAGTTTAGCACAATACACAGACAGAAGATACAAAGGTGCAAGAATAAATAAAATAATATCTTAAATCAAGAAAAACATACATAAATAAAATTGAGAACAAGGACAGTAAATACCAATAAACGAAACTATACTTTAAAAGAATCTAAATTGTTCCCATGCAAATTGGCATATTTAATGCTTCTACAGACTGGAGAGAGAGATTTTGAATTTCTGTTGTAAAAAAATTAGATAATAATAATAATAATAATAATAATAATAATAATAATAATAATAATAATAATAATAATAATATTCTTTTAGCTTGCAAAGTTAAGACGTAAGGCCTTTTCTTTCACTCAACCAGCAAAAAGTATAACTACATTATTAGTATTATTTATTATCATTATTATTATTATTATTATTATTATTATTATTATTATTATTATTATTTGGGATGGAAATTTCAGCACAAAAATCAAAAGTAATGGCATTTTTAGGACAAGACCCAGTCAGAAGTAAGATAATACACAATAACCAATGCCTCGAACAAGTGCAAAATTTCAATTATCTGGGTTGTGAAATATCTTATCAAAATGAAAAAGATGTGAACAAGAAAATTACCAAATTTACACAAATTCTAGGAATAATAAACAATGCATTAAAAGCTAAATTAGTACAAAAATCTACAAGAATAAAAATATATAATACACTAGCATTACCCACCCTTTTATACGGAAGCGAGATTTGGTCATTAATGAAAAAAGACGTGAACAGAATCAAAGCAACGGAAATGAAATTTTTGAGGAGGACAGCAGGATATACTCTTTTAGACCGAAAAAGGAATGAAGAAATTTTAGAACAATCAGAAGTAGAGTCAGTAGAAGAAAAAATCAGCAGATACAAATTCAATTGGCTAGATCATGTAAGAAGAATGGAAAATTCAAGAATCCCAAAAATTATGATGCAGTATAAACCTAGAGGACATCGTCGACCAGGAAGACCTTTAAGAAGACTGCTAGATGGGGCCGAAACAGGTCTACAGAGGCCTAATTCGTGAAGGATGATGATGATGATGATGATGATGATGATCATTATTTCGTTATCAATATCTTACTTTGTGGACGTATCATTCGCGATACGGTTAGGCTAGGGCATCGGGTTTCGACGTCAGAATCAGAGTCTAGAATCCGAAGACTGGGAACAAATTTGAAATCTACACAAAGATGATTTTGTATCATGTTTTCTCGGAACCTTTCCGTTTCCCATACCATAATTCCAGTAATTCCCCACCTTCTCTTTATTGAGCTAAAGAGATTAAGATAGAAAAAATTATCTCCCTGTGATTAAATAATGCTAAATGTAGTATAGACAACACATATGGGATTAAACTAATTTTTTCTGTATATGACACGTTACAAAAAAACACCATGTTTCTTTATTTCGTAAGAGTCTGTCTATGTGTGTCAGCGTTTACTTGTCGCTAGATGCTTTCAGACAGTGATTGTCTGGTTCGTATCAGATACAGACTGTTTCGTACCGCGATTAGGGGATCAGAGTATACCTGAGTCTCCACCCACCGCTGTGTTTCGCCCTATGAAATGAGCTAACAACAACAAAGTAGATAAAAAAATAAGAAGGGAAGCCAATTTGAAAATAACAATAAACCATGGAGGATGCAACCACTATCGATACGGCCATGTTAATGGTCTCCCGCGCTATGAATGTAAAGATTATCATCATCACATATATACAGTCTTGTACTACCGGGCGTTCACAAACTTTGTACCGCATTCCGAGTTCTAGAAATAAATTACATTTTTTGACGGAGCTTAAATTCAAAACAGTTATTAATGACAATAAATAATTTAATATTAACGTTTTTGTATGTTTTGAGAATGACGATTAATTTCGGGACTGATATTAGTAGTTTGATAATAATATTCAATTGTTATAAATCTCATTGTCGCTCAAGTACTCGAACTTACAGCTATACAACCATCCGGTCCGATTTCGACCGCTTATATCATAGAAACTTATCCGTCTCTCATAATGACTGGGTACTGTCTCGTGGTTGTTACCCCCTATTGACGCAAGGAGGCGATGGATTTGCGCCGTGATGACTACATGGTTGGGACGTCCATGCGTTTTTGACTGTCTAGCGTTGGTTAGTGAAAGGGTCTAAGGATCCAATCTCTGATAGTCTAATGTATTTTCTTGAATCGCTTATTTAACGACATTGCACGGAATTATATGAAATAAAACTTAGCGAGATAAGTGCGAGTATTCATCCCAAGATTACATGACATTCGCCTTACAGTTACGGAAAATCTTATAAAGAACCAGATAATCAGCCAAAGCTCGGCTCAAAACCACGCACAGTCGTAGCATTGGGGTTCGAATAAAATGTAGACTATTATATCACCTTTTTATGTAATAGGATACGTAAAACAATTTACAAATTTGTAAACCTTCGCCATTACTTGCCTACTCATGTATTACGTTTGGCTTCTTTGACTATAGTTGAATCTGTTATCCAATATGGTATAATTGGATGGGAAGGCATTACAAAAACTGTTCTTTTTCCTCTAATTATGTTGCAAAAACGTATAATCAAAATTTGTTTGAAAAGGCGACTGGATTATCCAACAAATTTGATCCATTCTGAATTGAATGTTTTTAGAATTGACCAAATTTATAAAAACTCTTTAATGAAATTCTATCATAAAAATAAAATGAAATTTGTAGCTCAGCCACATGTCATAATACAAGACGAAATGAAATTCTTAAATTAGTTGAACCTAAATATTTCACATCTGCTGCTTTACTACACTGTACAAATTATGGTCCACGGCTATATAATTCGATAATAAAATTTCATCCAGAATTGACTACTTTAAGCAATGAAATTTTCAGATCCAGAATTAAAAAATTTATATGACAGACCTCCCTGTATATATATTATGTACCATGTATTGTAAAACAAGTTTATTTCTATCCTAAGTGTATTTTTCTATTTTATCTTGGTTACTATATCAACATGACCTGCACTAATTATACTACTAATAATAATTTAATATTAATCCATCAATCTAAACATAGTCTCTTTTTCACTCAGTTATTATTAGTATTATTATTTACTAATTTTATTACAATCTTCATGTGAGCTTTTTTCTTAAGTATTTTGTCTACAAAGTATGTGTATCTATGTAACGGAACTGTCCCCGAACACGAGCTTTGCTCTTTCGGGGTATTTTAATGTAACGTTTTTATGTATATGTTATTATTAAATAAAATATAGGGAAGAGTTGGGTATTATCGGATATCGGGTAATATCGGACAGTGAATTTCTTTCATCTTCCAACATCACAGAAACGTAACCATGTCATTTAGGTACTATCATCTGGTGGAAGATGAAAGAAACTCACTGTCCGATATTACCCGATGTCCGATACTACCCAACTCTCCCCTAACGATTATTATTATTATTATTATTATTATTATTATTATACTTGATTATTTAACGACGCTGTATCAACTGCGAGGTTATTTAGCATCGATGGAATTGATGATAGCGAGATGATATTTGGCGAGATGAGGTCGAGGATTCACCATAGATTACTTGACATTTGCCTTATAGTTGGGGAAAACCTCGGAAAAACCCAACCAGGTAATCAGCCCAAGCGGGAATCGAACCCGCACCCGAACGCAACTAGATTATTATTATTATATATTATTATTTTTATTATTATTACTATTATTATTATTGTTGTTGTTGTTATTACTTACAAATGGCTTTTAAGGAACCCGGAGGTTCATTGCAGACCTCCATATGCTGATTAATCCAGTCCCTACCACCATATCCCACGTCCCTCAAATCTATTTTAATATTATGCTTTTATCTACGCCTTAGCCTCCCCAAAGATCTTTTTCCCTCAGACCTTCGAACTAACACTCTACATGCATTTCTATATTCTCCCGTACGTGCTACATGCTCTGCCCATCTCAAACGCCTGGATTTAATGTTCCTAATTATGTCAGGTGAAAAATGCAATGCGTGCAGTTCTGTGTTGTGTAACTTTCTCCATTCTCCTATAACTTCATCCGTCTTATTTCAAAATATTTTCCAAAGCACTTTATTCTCGAACACTCTTAACCTCTGTTCTTGTCTCAAAGTGAGAGTCACAACCATACTAAACAACCGGCAATAAAACTGTTTTGTAAATTCTAACTTCCCAGATTTTTCGAAAGCAGACTAGATGATAAAAGCTTTTCAACCGAATATTAACAGGCATTTCGCATATTTATTATGCGTTTAATTTCCTATCGAGTGTCATTTATATTTGTGTTATTATTATTATTATTATTATTATTATTATTATTGTTATTATTATTATTATTATCATCATCATCATCTTCATCATCATCATCACCATCATTATTAGTTATTATAATTTTATTATGATATGTCAAAAAATCAAAAAACCAAAAATCAGGAATTTTCACTCATGAGAGTAGAAATTTAGAAGAGAATTATGTTACAATAAATATGAAGAGTACAGGGGTAAAACAATCAAAGTCACAACCCTTTTAAGGGTGATGTCGTCTTCTAATTCAGTATAGGCTATTATTGCAAGATTTATTGCTGTTCCTAATTGAAAAGTAGGAAAGGATGACAGTATCCGTGCTGATAATTTATAAATTTCGATAAGAAAAACACTAAAGTTAGCAGTAATATACTGTATTAGATAATAACACAACCCTATGGAAATTGTGACTTTGTTTTCCCGTTTAGTACTCTTCATTTGTATGAGCAACATTTTCCTTGTGTTTCGTTAGCATAGTCACTCTGCTGGCACAGACGTCTATTAATGAAACTTAAAAAAAAAACGAACATCAAGAATTTACATATTTTCTTCTTGTGCATTCTATGCGATTCACGATATTTGAATGCCTCTGTGATATTACAAATGATGGTACTTTTTGTAATAAATTATTTTCTTGAAATATTACTCGAAAGGCATTGCATTACATCATTTAGGCTATATGAAACCGTTAAATATGCACCTAAATAATGCAAATTTTCGTTTTTTAGATTGTATATAAAAATAAATTTATAATTCAAATTCATTTCTGCATTGTACGGTAAGTGAATTACTTACTTACTTCCTGGCTTTTAAGGAACCCGGAGGTTCATTGCCGCCCTCACATAAGCCCGCCATTGGTCCCTATCCTGAGCAAGATTAATCCATTCTCTATCATCAGATCCCACCTCCCTCAAATCTATTTTCATATTATCTTCCCATCTACGTCTCGGCCTCCCTAAAGGTCTATTTCCCTCCGGCCTCCCAACTAACACTCTATATGCATTTCTGGATTCGCCCATACGTGCTATATGCCCTGCCCATCTCAAACGTCTGGATTTAATGTTCCTAATTATGTCAGGTGAAGAATACAATGCGTGCAGTTCTGTGTTGTGTAACTTTCTCCATTCTCCTGTAACTTCATTCCTCTTAGCCCCAAATATTTTCCTAAGCACCTTATTCTCAAACACCCTTAACCTATGTTCCTCTCTCAAAGTGAGAGTCCAAGTTTCACAACCATAAAGTATAACCGGTAATATAACTGTTTTATAAATTCTAACTTTCAGTTTTTTGACAGCAGACTGGATGATAAAAGCTTCTCAACCGAATAATAACAGGCATTTCCCATATTTATTCTGTGTTTAATTTCCTCCCAAGTATCATTTATATTTTGTTACTGTTGCTCCAGGTATTTGAATTTTTCCACTTCTTCAAAAGATAAATTTCCAATTTTTATATTTCCATATCGTACAATATTCTGGTCACGAGACACAATCATATACTTTGTCTTTTCGAGATTTACCTCCAAACCTATCTCTTTACTTGCTTCCAGTAAAATTCCCGTGTTTTCCCTAATCGTTTGACGGAAAGTGCATTAGAACAAAAAAAAGTTATGTAAAAGAGATGTAGATTTACGCATATTGTATAGTAATAATTTATAATATATTTATATTTACATGCCCAAAAGACTTTTTCCAACGTATGACAATTTTTGTGCTCTTTTAAAAGCATGTAATCTATGTACTGAACAGTTTTAAACCTGACACCAGACGTGACGATAGGCCAGAAGCTGCCTGGCCTCCAAGTGAGACAGCAGACGACAATGACAATGAACAGCCATGTACTAGATGAGATTGTAACCCACGACCTTGGCCGTATATACTGTTGTCGACACTTTTCTACATAGCATTTCCTGTGAGGCGGCTTACGGACCAGGCTGTGGTTGTAATATGATTGAAGGCGTGAGCATGATCATGGCAAGTGAAGCGGACACGAGGGTTGGGTCCTGCCTTATTATTCCTATAGAGAAATAATAATAATAACCTCATGGCGATGATCACATTGATTACACACTGCACTCCCATCATATAATAATAATCACGCCGGACTCACAATAAAAAATCTCCAAGATATGACTAGAATTTTAAATGTTTTAACCCCTTTCGTCATTATTTTTGGCGCCACGCAACTCAGGATCGGGCCTAGTTCATTAAGTGTGCTGATGGCTTCTCGCGAGGCTCGAAGCCAAGATAGACACATGTTTTTCAGTAGAGTAGGCCTACTTCGACATTTTTGTCCCGTTTTATCTACAGTAATCTCACTAGAGGTTTTGATTTATATACAGAAAATCAAAACTCGAGTGGGATTTAATTGACTATTACACGATTAGAAGAAAGTATATAAAGATTAGAAGTAACGAAGTACTTCAATACAATAAAATATTAATTTACTTACGAAAATACAACTGTCTTCAAATGTATTATTGTACCATCTCAACATTACAAATATTACGCTAGATGGCAGTATTGTGTTATGATTATCTGTTTTCTTGTTATCAGTTGTGCCAACTACGGAATTGAACTCTGTGGACGGTTACTAGTCAAGAAGGCTTTGTTGATTTAGTTTCATTTTTATTAAAACAGTTGCATTCCACTTCAATTATCCGAATCCCATTAATCAACGTCACTTGACAGATGATTTTCAATAAAATCTTAATATTAACAATCTCTGATACGTGACTATCCATAATATCACATAGCAGAAGCTATAACATAACCTAAATAATATAAACAAGTGTTAGAGAAGTTTTAATTAGGGATGATGAAATAAACAAGAAAAGTTTTAATTAAGGACGATGAAAAAAAAATAAACATGAATAATTTTAAAAGGAACAATTATTGAAAGTACAATTTTCAAATTCGAATGTTTTAGTGGTTGGTAGTTCATTTGATGTTATATTGGACGTGTGCTTAAAAGAAATGGAACTTGTTGATGTAATTACATGGTTTATTCCTCAACTTATTCAAGATTTCCGAATGGTGCTCTTCATTTATTTGTAAATAGGGTTTCAGGGAAGATGCATAGCTATGACCAGTGACCTTTATTAATTCTTGTTCTTGAATGCCAGTGCGAGTCATATTTGAAACTGCTGTGCATCGACTGGAGTGGTTTGTAATTTTCTGTTTTTTTTTTTTTTTTTTTACTTCCAGACCAGTGCAGTTTGAAATGTTGGCAAACAAAGAAACAAATGCTAGGGTAGTGATAAAAACAAACAAATGCTAGGGAAGCGATAAAATTAAACAAATGCTATGGACGCGATAAAATTGTGCGATAAGCAGCCATGATTGGTTGAAAGACGTCCTTTGGTACCGTTTTATTGGTCAAAAGTAATATGACGTAGTAAAAGTGTAGTAGTCATCAGTAACCTCATTAGAGGTTTCGATTTATCTACTCGCCCTTAGTGGCGCAGTTGATATAGCGCTGGCCTTCTATGACCGAGGTTGCGGGTTCGATCCCGGCCCAGGCCGATGGCATTTAAGTGTGCTTAAATGAGACAGGCTCATGTCACTAGATTTAGTGGCATGTAAAAGAACTCCTGCGGGACAAAATTCCGGCATACCGGCGACGCTGATATAAGTTAAACTCGGCAGTTGCGAGCGTCGTTAAATAATTTTTTTTTATTTATCTAGAGAAAATCAAAACTCGAATGGGATTTGACTTAGTACACGATTAGAAGAAAGTATATAAAGATTAGAAGAAATAAAGTACTCTAACACAATAAAATATTGACTTACTAAAATTCTATTTCACTTATGTCAGCTTCGCCAAAACGTTTGAACGAAGTCGCCATTTTCAGTAAACTAACTATGCTGTAAACAAATGACGATCGCAAAGCATATTTTATAGTACCGTAAAGAATTTGCAGGTTCAACTGTTGGCAAACAAAGAAACAAATACTAGGATAGTGATAAAAACAAGCAAATGCTAGGGAAGCGATAAAATTAAACAAATGCTAGGGAAGCGACAAAATTTAACAAATGGTAGGAAAGCGATAATTGTTTAAAAGACGTCGTTTCGTATCGTTTTATTGGTCAAAAGTAGTATGACGTAGTAAAAGTGTAATAGTCTCCACTGATATTCTATTACTTTCGTTTCTACCTTTCAGATATGTTTTACAGTTTATTAATTGATTTAACAAGTGACAGGGGATTCATAGGTTCCCTGTAATTGCGTTGAACATTATTTTATGTTGAGTATTATTGCGATATTTAAGATTTTAAGGTCGTGGTTCTTATGAGTATTCATAGGGATTATGGTTTGATTCGCATTGTAACACATTTAATGCAATACCATAATAAGATATCTGTACAGGTATTTAGAATGGAATTAATTACTCTGTTTCGTCTATATTTATTTGTTGGAGAGTCGTTAGTATGCGTTTATGATAAGAAAAATAAATGTCATCATTCATGTAAAGTCCTCTGATTGAAATTCTGGCTGATGTGTACATCTATTATCAGGCAGTACATCTCACTTGACGATATGTGTCAGAGGAAGAACAATTGTTTGTATGCATCTGAAGTCTGACTAGTGTAATATGTAGCTAGTCGACGATGTATGCAATGGAGAGGGAAAGGATCTGGCCACCCTACCCCATTATCTCCTGGCCTAGTTGCCTCATAAGTGGTGGCTTCTTGGTATCACTTATGAGGTTTAGACCTGTCTTCGGACAGTTGACTAAACAACAATTCATGTAATAAAGTAAATCTACCGCTTTAGCAAATATCATATCAATGTAAGAGTCTGATCCGTTACTAAGCACGTTAAGTGATGTGAGAATTGTGTTACGTAACTATTGCCATTGCTAAGCAAGTATGTTACAAATAGAGGCAATTCGAGTTTTTAAATTAAAGTGTGTAGTGTACAAAATTGTTGGTTGCTGTCCTTTTAGGCTCTCTGGAAGGACGGATAATATTTCTGTGTTAGTCCCAAACTGGTTGATACTAAGGAAGTGAGAATGGATTTAAACATCAGTAAAGGGGAGGAATGTCACTTGAGCGATTCAGATCGTTGTTACTATGGTAACAGCCGCCAGCTCCACCCTGAACGAACAACGGAGCATCGCGCCGAGTCACTATCCAGCCATCTTGAAATTCTGACGACATAGATAGGCCTGTTCATATGAGGACCATATTGCTCTCTTTGTCCTAAATTTAGGCTGCCTGGAATTGATTTGACACTGTAATGGACTTATCTGCAGAAAATATCCGTGAAAAAAGAGGGAAAAGCCTTAATGATAACATAATATTTTAACATTATTTTTATACAATACATATATCTACATAAAAATAAATTATAATACGTCCAGAAGAAAGTATCAATAGAACAAACATACTTCCCTAATTATGATTTTTAACACTTCGATTGTTAGCAAACCGCTTTCAGTACGAAGAATACGTGTTCATTACTTAGCGAAACAAGAAAGAACATATTAAATACAAATATACAGTAGACCTACATAAGGTTTATCTAACAATAAATACTTAAAGTACTGGGACTCTTTTTGTCTGCTCTATCCTTACGCTTATGGGGACTGTAAACGAACATTAGACATTAGGCATTAGTCATTAGTCTAATGACGATGATAATAACGACGATGACGGAAGACTTTAACGGTGAGATTATGAGTAAGAAAAGAAAGCAGGGGATAGAAATATGATACAGAAGAAAAGAGAGGAAGAAAATGAAGAGCAGAATGACGATGAAAAGGGACAATAAGAATGAAAATAATTAGAATAAAAAGGAAATTTTAAAGATAATAGGTCTAATGTTTATAGGGGAGAGAGAAAGATGATTACAGTGAAGAAGAGAAAGTTAAAAGATGAAAAGGATAATAGTTGATTCTGAAGACGGAAGGAAATAGGTATAACATGAGTAAGAAGAGAAACAAGAAGACGTAGAAGGCTAATGATGATGATGATAATAACGATGATGAGAAAGAGGTTATGCTAAGGAAATGGGAAAAGGAAAGAAAATATTAATGATGGTGATGATGCTGATAGTAATTATGATGGCGAAGGAATTCGAGGACGAGAAAGAGAAAGAAAACAAGTGTAGGCAGAAGAGCGAAAAGAATAAATCTCCAAAAATTAAAACGTTAATATAAGAGGAGGAAAATAATACCACCACTACCACTACTACTATTAAAGCAATAATGTAGACTATATATGTATGTATCCACTTCACTTTACGTGATTCGGGTTTCGCATATTGCGGATAGATGGCAGGACTCTAATCCATTTCCTAGTTGCACATCACTTCGACTGGCCACGCTGTACATCAGTACAGTGCACCCTTGGATTAGTGTCTTTTATCCGCGAATAAGACATTGCACTGGCGTGCATCCGTGGCTGCTGGCGGGTATGCTTCCTCCCTTTCCCTTCTGCAAGACGGTGAATATTGCGATACACGTCTTACCCGCTACCCACTCCAGCGAGTGCTGACGACCACTGCTGTACATGATGTATATCTGTGGAGAGTTATGTCATGTACTAGGGTGGGTGTATGTGTAAGTGTTCGTGTAAGTGTAGTGTAGGGAATGGGTGAGGATGATGAAGGTAAGGAAAGGAGAAGGGGAAACCCGGTGCCGGCACCTAGCCTACTTCTGTTGGATAGCACCAAGGAGGCCGCCAGGGTTAACGACTGGCGAATCACTATCAACAGTGATATCGTATCTCTTCTCTTCATATGCATTGCGGAGAGATTTGGAATTTAATCCAAGCATATTGGTGCACAATCTAGAAGTTGTGCACCGGCATCTCTACTAAACCCGAGTCTGGTCGCACTGGGGATCGAACCCGGGCCGGCTAGCTACCATAGAGCTAAGTCGGACTAGAATACAGGAATAATAATGTAGTAATAATAATAATAATAATAATAATAATAATAATAACAACGACGTCGATGATGATGATGATGATGATGATGATGATGTAGAATATGAAAGAACAGAGGATAAAAACGAGGGGATTCATGCGTAAAAGGTATTATTTGAAAAATACGCACGTTCATGTGCGTTCATAATATATTATAAGCCTAACATTCATTTTCTTTTTTCAGAAACTCATGTACATGCATGAGAATAAAGAAAATATTGAATTCTTAGTGCTAGCACTTTTACACTGAAGTTAGGCGGGGAATACGAATTTCAGATTCCAGTAAATGTGCGCCTTCCGCGAAGAGCGTGGGAATACGAAGCCAGAAAGCAGTTTGTACCATACTCTGTCACCTACCATTATAAATGGGAAAATTAGGAACTTTGTAAATCTCAAAGCCTTCTATTTTAAACTCCTTTCTTTCTGCATAATAGTTAACACACAAAGCTGCAAACTTAAAAGACGTAAAGAAGAACTACATGACGCAATTACAATAATAACAACAAACTGGATTTAGTAAACAATTGAAAATCACACAGAGAAAAAGATCTATAATTACTACTCTGTTTGCACTAAAGACTTTGCCCTCAGCATAATAATTGCCGGTGCACTGGGAACAATAGTATGCCGAGAAACAAGGCAACGGCAACGGCAGCAGCGGACGGGTACAAAGCGCTTTCAACATTTGAACGACTGGTTGTCTGCTCAAAACAGCATGTAGGACTGCCAGTTCGGTTAATTGTGTTCTAAGCACTTGGTATTACTTTGCAAACAAACTCGACCGAAAAAGCCTTTATCGTTAGATCTATTATTACATTATTATCAGTATTTGCATAATGAAGAATTATAAAGTAATAAATTACATCATCTTCATCATAATGTTGTTACACCTTTTTCTTTTCTCTTGTTTTCAGTTTCAAATCTGTTGCATTCTTTCAAAGTAACTCCTCCCTTCCAAATTTTGAGCATCCTAAACAGTATCATCCTGTTATTTTGTTATTTTTTTTGTCATGAGTTCGTTCAAAGTTTATTTTATTTTAATTCGTTTACTCGTCCAATTTTTTTTATTTGATGGTTCTTCCATAAGAAGTTATTTCATTTTATTTCATTTTTATTTGTCCATAAAAGAGTTAAAACCATAGGATTTGTCAAAGAGATACAGAGAAAACAATAATTAAAACAGAAAACAATAATTAAAATAGATAAAAATACAATGAATTAGGACCAATGTAAACCCACACATATTTCATCTACATTGTAGGGACAGGGGTTTGTTAAAATTCTTTTGATGTACCTTTCAAAATATCTTAAATAGTTAAGTAAGCGTTTTGAAAATGAGGAAATTTAGTTAACTCTCTGTTAGTCTATATTTCTATTTACGATATTTGACGAACAATGTTTAAAGAATAATAATCCTAAAATATATTTTTTTTCTCGGTATAGTCCTAAATTTCGCCATTCTAAATATTTTACTCCATTTCAACTTTGGACTGTTAAATTGTTATTCCCCTTGGATGTTAAATCTCTTAATAGATTTCAATAGTCTATTGTTAATACTTTTTCATACCTTTTTTATTTTTACTCAGCTATTCCCAGATCAAATTTCCAGTGCTTTATTTTACATTTTCTGTAACACAATCTTATCAGCAGTTTGATTTTAGGAAGGGTTATAATACTGCAGTGTCACTGACAAAGAAATGGTGGTTTTAATCATGACGTAGGCCTACGCAAAATCTGTTTAGAAGACTATCTCTCTATCCGTCCGTTCGTGGACAGATACTGTATTTCTACAAACTATTAGACGGGTTTTATTCGTATTACATATCCACAAGTAAACAAAATTATTTCTGAATGACGCACTTGAAATACTATAATTTTTTTTAGAAATTATTAGATCTTTATTTGAAATCAAAAACTCAAAATGTCTATGGACTCGAAATCGGTTCTAATGCCATACTGAATCTGAATAATGAGTCAGGTGAAAAGGTAAATGATACGAACTGTCCGGTTTGTTTTCAAACCCCTATATGGCATTTTAGAGAAATGAATTAATGTGCGAAGAAGTACTCCCACTTTTCGTGGTGAATTTTGTTAGAGTCGAACAGTTAGAAGTCAAAGCAAACTTAGTGAAGATCGCCTCATTGTTATAGGATTAGGATTCTCGCCAAAAATTCATTCGCTAAGCTTGAGCTAACCAAAGCGAAGTCTGATAGGCTCCTATATTTTAATATTCATGTCAATAAAAGTGTCGAATATTTAAAAATATATAAATATTATTAAAAATGGTCAGAATATATAGAGGCCTAAATTTATTTTATGTAGGCTAAGTTTGCCAAATATAATTATGCCTAAGTAATCTTAAATCGTAGCCTAAGTCTTATAATTACGTGCAATAGCTTCAATTTAAATTCCTAAAATTATGTATAGGACTATCTTAATTAATATTAAATCCTAAAATTAGGTTGGCCTATATATTTTATTGGCTATTTTACGACGCTTTATCAACTACTATGGTTATCTAGCGTCTGAGTGAGATGACTGTGATAATGCCAGCGAAATGAGTCCAGGGTCCAGCGCCTAAAGTTAGCCAGCATGTGCTCTTAATGGGATGAGGGATAACCCCGGGAAAAGCTTCAATCAGGTAATCTGCCCTAACCAGGATTTGAACCCGAGCCCGCTCGTTCCACGATCAGGCAGGCTAACCGTCACTCCACAGCGGTGGACGCCTACATCTTAAATCTAAAATCTGAAAATTACATAATATCTGTCCTAATCTTAAAACCCTAAAATTTATGAAGTCACATATCTTAGTTTTGAGATTCAGAGAAGAGGTTTCTTGCGTAATTTAGAGAAATAAAATAAATATTTTTATTTTGACACATATTAAATTAAATGATTTCATTTATATAGGCCTTGGTTCGCCTTTTGGAAAAATCGTTATTAGAGGAGAAAAACTCGCTCCGGCGCCGGGGATCGAACCCGAATCCTTGGTTCTACGTACCAAGCGCTCTAACCGCTGAGCTATGCCGAAGTTCAATCCACAGCACCGGATCGGATCTCTGTCCTCTAGTGATTTTCCCTTTGTGGCCTTACTCCATGTTCGACATATAATATGTTGACATACTAGCCTATAATATTTACTTTTGGAAAAAGTTCAAGAAAATAAAGTACAGACCTACGCTGTATTATAGCCTAATTCGCAAAATTATAAGGAATCTAAATTGTTACCAAATACGTGAAACGTATGAGAAAGTAGCTTATATCTTGCCTTCATGACATTTAGTCGGCGGGAAATGGCACATAAGTAAAAAAAGTAATAATTTTTCAAAAGAGACTTTCTTTTTAATTTACTCCTAACTGAATGTAACTATAAATATAAAATTCATGTATGTTCAAGTAAGGCCCTTTTCAACTTAAAATACAAGAAAATTTATTATTTAAAAAATTTGAAAAAATATTAGACTTGTGTGATTAGGTACAACAGAAAAATTGACTTTTTTTTACTTATGTGCCTTTTCGCGCCGACCAAAGATAGATTTATTTATTTATTTATTTATTTATTTATTTATTTATTTATTTATTTATTTATTTATTTGTTATTTATTTATTTATTTATTTATTTATTTATTTATTTATTTATTTATTTATTTATTTATTTATTTATTTATTTATTTATTTATTTGTTTGTTTGTTTCTTTGCTTGCTTGCTTATTTATTTATTTATAATTTTAATGCAAAATTAAGAATGAAAACAAAATCATAGAACAAGTATTTGGATTTTTAATCTTGAGAAGGATGATAACAAGTAGACCTACAAACATGTAAAACAAAAATGAATAGAGTCAGGCCTATTGAAAGAAACTTGGAAAAAAATACATGTCAATTGAATAAAAAATCCTATCACAGGAACTTAACACATAAAACAGCATTAAATTATTAAATCGAGTTGAAAACATAAAAAAAAAATAAAGTTAGCACGTATTAATAAACATACAATATATATAAAACACAGTTGTATGAACACTTTACAAATGATGATAATTAAGATTGGTAAAATTCAGACATGTTTCGGAGGGTGCCCCTCCATCTTCAGTGACATTACCACGACGCTGGTTCAGGTGTTCGACCGCGATGTATCGTGGCTTATATGTGGCTTGTATGTTTATTATCTAACCCATGAACACTGTTCAATTGATCTTACATGTGTGAGTTAAATTAGCACGTATTAAATAACAAATCCATTATTGTGTTTAAAATTTGATAGAAAACACTGAAATTCTTTTAAAAATAAACGTGTTCAATTCTGTGCAGTAGGTCTATTTAATGGAACGTGGCTTCCTAACTTTGGCTTATCGAGATGTCGAATTTGGACGACCAAAGAAAGGCTGTAATTATCAAGAACATCTTAAGATTTCAGAGGACAGATGACCCTAAATTCAAAAGTTCAGGATAGTGTCTACGTGTACTATGAACTTCATGATCAAGTCCGTCACTTTCCTTCCATTCCCAGGTTTGTTCTAATCAATTTTTGAAGGCTGTGTGATGCAGACAAACGAGTCATTGTCCATGTTTCTCATTAACAGCGTTCGTGTTGTCGTTTTAATTGTTGATGTAGGTACGGAGACATCATCTTTAAAACTTGCGGCGGGTGAAAGGGAGGAGGAGGACTGGGGAGGGAACCTCGTTGTACAGAAATCCACCAATGAACGTCAAGGGTTCGACAGCGCTGGTATCCATCGTTGTATTGATCCTGATGCAGCGGGCACCGGCAGTCTCTTGTTTTTCTCCAGGGCCCTCACGATCGCTTCGCTAAAAGCATTCCCCAACCCTGCTCTCCACCCCCACAAGTACAAGGGCTTTTGCAAAAATTTCAGGAACATTATTTGCATTAACTTCTGATATTTCATATCCGTCAATTAGTAGTTCTGAATGGATTATCCGATTCGTTTTAATTGCAATAATAATGTTCACTGTACGTAGGTTTATATTGTGAACCTTCTCAAACGGGTACGTTTTCAGTGATTGATGCAATTTTCTGTCGTAGTGCTAATTTGCATTAATGAATATTTCCGCTCTCATTGAAATGATATTATTTCTTCTTATTTACTTCAATTTAGGTAATCTATATCTTTAATAATTATCCAATGCATTTGTTTTAGAGAGAAAGAGTTCTTTTATACGTCATAAATCTATAACATGAGACCATCGATTCTTGCTGTCTTACGTAGGCGACCAATATAATTTATCGTCTCTTAAAAACTTGCTTTGAAGTAGATCTAGCGTAGGCTTGTCGTTATGGAAACCGATATTATATCGATATTTAGGCCTATTGATGTATTCATAATTGGGGCAATACCGATATCTCAATAATACATAGATACACGATTTTCTATTTTATTTGTCCATATATGATTATAGTAGGCTTATCATCTGAATAGGAAAATAGCTATTTGTGATTTTCGTTAAGAAAAAAACATGTTGGTACTAGTTTTATCAGAAATGGACGGATTGCATCAGCTGTTTGTTTATGCGGATGACGTGAATATGTTGGACTAAATCCACAAATTATTACGGAAATTTTACTTGAAGCAAGTAATGAGGTAGGTTTGGAAGCAAATCCAGATACAAAAGTACGAGAATATGCCTATAGCCTATCGCGTGACCAGAACATGGTAATGAAAATAGAAATACAAAAATTGGAAATTTATCTTTTGAAAAGGTGGAAAAATTCAAATACCTTGGAACAACAGTAACAAATATAGTATTTTAATATTTATTAATAGTTCACAAAAAAGTACATAAACTTAATAATTAAAACTAACATATACACAAATAGTAATTATACACAATAAATATACTATTTAATAACGAATTTTCTGTCATAGGCCTATAACTATTCAATTTATTTTGGCTTAACTTGCACTTACGTCTAGTTTTAGTGCAACTTTCAACTAATAGCGTTTATTTTAAAACCTAAAAACTTATTTACTTGCTAGTGAACAAGTGTAGCCCTATATAATTCGTCCATGCTACTATAGCCTATTCATACAATTATGATTTATAACATTCATATTTATATTTAATTTTAGGTCCTATTTTACATAATAACTATAATAAATATCGCTTTGAGGTTAGCAGATGTCGACGTAAAGTCAACAAACTGAATAGCTAAATCGGTACATTCTATATGTAGGGCAGTCTCTACTCTTGCAATTTTGCTTGTCAGCTAAATCGTTTGCGTAACATCTAGCTTATACAGATGGATATCTGTTACTTGTTTAAACACATTTGTCAAGTCAGTAACAAATATAGCCTAAATGAAGCTCGAAAGGAAATTAAACACAGAATAAATGTGAGAAATGCCTGTTATTATTCGGTTGAGAAGCTTTTATCATCCAGTCTGCTCTCAAAAAATTGAAAGTTAGAATTTATAAAACAATTATATTACCGGTTGTTCTGTATGATTGTGAAACTTGGACTCTCACTTTGAGAGAGGAACAGATATTAAGAGTGTTTGAGAATAGGGTTCTTAGGAAAATATTTGGGGCTAAGAGGGATGAAGTTACAGGAGAATGGAGAAAGTTACACAACACAGAACTGCACGCATTGTATTCTTCACCTGACATAATTAGGAACATTAAATCCAGACGTTTGAGATGGGCAGGGCATGTAGCACGTATAGGCGAATCCAGAAATGCATATAGAGTGTTAGTTGGAAGGCCGGAGGTTGGGTTATTTTACGACGCTGTATCAACATCTTGGTTATTTAGCGTCTGAATGAGATGAAGGTGATAATGCCGGTGAAATGAGTCCGGGGTCCAGCACCTAAAGTTACCCAGCCTTTGCTCGCATTGGGTTGAGGGAAAACCCCGGAAAAAACCTCAATCAGGTAACTTGCCCCGACCGGGAATCGAACCCGGGCCACCTGGTTTCGCAGCCAGACGCGCTGACCGTTACTCCACAGGTGTGGACGGAAGGCCGGAGGGAAAAAGACCTTTAGGGAGGCCGAGACGTAGATGGGAAGATAATATTAAAATGGATTTGAGGGAGGTGGGATATGACGATAGAGAATGGATTAATTTTGCTCAGGATAGGGATCAATGGCGGGCTTATGTGAGGGCGGCAATGAACCTCCAGGTTCCTTAAAAGCCAGTAAGTATGTAAGTAAGTAAGTTTATAACTTTTATACTTCGGACAGTTTAGTCGCTTTAACTTTGGAAAATTTCAACTTTACATACTTGGACATCTGACAGTAGTGGCGACTCGTGATATTTTTTGTATGTAGAATATGAGATTGATGATAGATGACAAAGACAGGAACTAATAATAATAATAATAATAATAATAATAATAATAATAATAGAGCATATAAAATCAATAAAATTACGTCTATGTTAGTCTTTGACTCACCATTATTTGTAGTAAAGTTCGATTCTCCCCCCCCCCCCGCCCTCTGTTTAGTTACGAAGATGGCTGCTAAGCCATTGTACTGCCCGATATTTACCGATGTTCCGTCGTACGTTTGCGCAATTAATTTTTTGCTATAGTTAAATTCTTCTAAATGATAAAATACAACTTCAGATATTCTTTCGGTTGTCCTGTCATCTAAAGTCCTGTTAATTCTTGTATTTATTATAGCTCATTTTATTTATTTTTATGTAATTTTATTTTTTATATTAGTATATCATTTCAAATTATTTATTATTTCGTTTTTCTATTCTTTTAAAATGACCAATGAACTGCATTTAAGAAGGCTATAAGGATACATAAAAATTCATATTGTAGTCTCTGACAGGGTCTCCATCACCCAGAAAGAAGGATCGTAGTATTAGGATACGCGGTCATATCCTCAAACGCGATTAAAGCCAAGCCATACCCCGCCCTCCGCACCCTTCCCTGTCCACTAACTTCATTGCTAGAAAAAACCGTTTGCTGTAAGGTATTTGGATGGCTCCAGGGAAATTATTTCTGAGCTATGCAGTGGCGACACTAACGACAGAAAATGGAAGCTAAAAAGGAAATTATTACGCCGGGACGCATTGAAAATCAAAATCTGTAATTAAAATGCTTTCTATCCACAGAGGCACGAAATTAAACTGTAGAATCATCCTCATGTCCTTCATGGAGGAATCGACACTGTTCGATAGAATCCTGTAATGTAATGTTTAATGTTCCTACGACGCCAAAGTACTACCTAAGAGGACATAGGATATCATATTAGAAGTAGAGGAACATTATTCCATATTAGGAATTGGAATTCATGATCTTAAGCTCGATATACATAGCTTCCGAACTCTTACGTACACTACAAATCATTCGAAAGAAGTGTGCTCAACATTTAAGCATTATCGTTCTAAAAGGAAATGAACTGAAGTGTTCCTTTGTTTGCCACGTTTTAAAAATCCAGAAAGCAATTGCCATAAACCCTCTGCCCAGCATTTTCCTTTCTATGGAGACAGGAATAAACTACATTTACTTTGAATTATGATTAAATGGAAGTATTATAAAAGAAGCCGAAATTGAACAGGTTATTAAAATAAACATTTAAAACGTCTGCAACTTTTTACTTTCCCCCTCAAAAAGGCATTTCCTGGCGCCAGAAAATTATTTTCTTTAAATAACTGAATATTCATTCATCCTCTCAAGAATTCTGGAAGGGTTCTTCGTTTAATATCTTACCATAACTTTCCAAACTACCAACTTTTTCACCAAAATTATATCTAAAGTAGGCCATATACTGCATTAATGTTTCTCTCTAGAGAATGGGTTCCCCTTTCTTTAAGGAAAAGAGTTTACCCTCACGAATAATAACATTTATGTTTATTTATGAATGGCTTTACCATAATGCATGTTGAGGTGTTTTAACTCTCAAAATCAAAAGACAATACGGCTACTTTACTACGCATTTTAATACCAAATAAGTCCAAGACGAGAGCGGAGACGATTGCGTACAAAAATGAACTAAGAGGAGGAAATATGCTGTCATCATCCAGGAACAACAAAGGGATATTAATTGAGATACAAGTTTTAAACAAGGCTCAATGCGGTGCGGTAACTTACCCTTCAAAATTTTAGTTAGTTATGTTGCTTTTGTAGGCCCTAATTGACGTGAGTTCAAATCCGGATGGACAATAACTTTTCAATAACTTATAGCTTTCAACATCCAGAATGGTTTCAGGTCCCTGCCTCCTAAAAATTAAGTCCGTGTCTTTATATCTGCACACACATACAGACAGACAGACAGACAGACAGAAGGACGGCATGTCACTGTACACAAACTACATATATTTTTTGCCTCTCTGATATATTCAAAGGGTGATAAGAGATATATTGAAATACTAGAATATTTATACAGGGTGAACCGTAAGTAATGTCACTAAATTTCAGGAGGTTATTCTTTGCGATATTTCAAACAAAAAAGTTCAATACAATTTTGCTCGTTTTTTCTTCAGATAAAAATGCTTTACATTAAACATTTGATAGCATGCGATGGAAGAGTAATGGAACGCAGAAAAATTCTCTCCGGCGCCGGGATTTGAATTTTTCTCCGTTCCATTACTCTTTCATCGTATGATGACGCAGAATATCTGCATGGAAATATCATATGTACTTCGGTACATTAAAATAATATATATGATATGCGTAAATCACTTCGGCGCTTATTCCGTCGGATTCCGGCCAACTAGTCACTCATATCGAGTGCACCTCAGCACATGTGTGGACTTCGGTCCTGCGTTCATAGACATCTATGACGTAGTGCAGAGGGCGGCCACTAGAGGGAACCCAAGACTTGGAGCTTAATCTGAGACGATTCTAACCGGCGTCGGAGTTGTATCCGGTGTGGCTTAGTGGATAAAGCATCAGCACGTAGAGCTGAAAACCCGGGTTCAAATGAATTTTTCTCCGTTCCATTACTCTTTCATCGTATGATGACGCAGAATATCTGCATGGAAATATCATATGTACTTCGGTACTTTAAAATAATATATTTGATAGCATGTTTTGAGAAAGCAAATTAATTTAAATCCCAAAATGCTCAATCAGTTTAAGAGAGCAGTGTATTAAGGTAACAGATTATTCAAAGAATTTTAGTTTTGTCCGAACAAATTTAACTTTTAGTTCTGCAAAACAATTTTAAAATATTACATTTGTTCGGATCAAATTTCTGCATATTTAAAAGACTAAACAAAAATTCTTACTATAATTTATTATCATAATACACTGCTCTCTTAAGCTGACAGAGCATAATGGGAAGTCAATCAATGGTTTTGCAAAACACGCTATGAAATGTTTCACATAAAGCAATTTTTATCTCGAAAAGGAAACGAGCAAAATTGTATTCATTTTTTGTTGTCTGAAATATCTCAAAGAATAACTTCCTAGAATTAATGGCATTACTTTCAGTTCATTCTGTATATTATGTTCTCAGATTACTTTCTTTTCATTTACTGCACTTAAATTATACGAGATTTGGCATAGTTATAGTAATGACACTTAAAAGTATGAATTTTATATAAAATAAAAAAATACTATTCTTAAGACTTCTCTTTTGTTAGTTGTCTTCAGTCACCAATGGTTCCTGTAATTCCAATTTCTATCGATCAGCTGCTCTATTTCATACGAAAAAGGAGATAATATTGATCTTCAAATAAATACACATCTTGGGTATCCCTGATATCGAAAGAATTAATGCGATCTGTCCGTCTGCGTACGGCGATTTCTTCTAAACTAAGGAACTGATTTTCTTCACATTTCATAGGCCTATAGGCCTATCCAACTTGTATGAGTCAGTTTTTCCGAGAATAATGTTTGAAAGAATATCATGCTTTTAGTGAAAAATTAATGCACTTTTATTTAAAATTTTTAAAAGATATAAAATGGTCATTTTCTTGGAAGATTTTTTTAAATTCTGTTTCTTGTCTTACTTGAAAAGATAAATTAAGGGGAGGCAGAGGTGAATATTTCAAAATCCACAAAATTTATCTGATTTGTTTGAAATTGATCATGGATACTAAGTATGTTAAGTATTAGTAATGGACATACCAAGTTTCAACTTTCGAAGTACAATAGTTCTGTAAATATTAATAATTTTATAAAACTTTACATCGTTTGATATAAAATGCTCCATGCACCATATTGTAAGAAATTTTCAATATTTCTTTTTATTTATATGTTCAGAGAAGGTATATAAATAATGATAAGTATTAGTTTATTATGGGAATAATATAGTAATACAGTTATCTTGGTTTTAATTTCATACTTTAAAGGGAACAAAATCAAAAACTAACATCGGATTATATATGAAAATATAGTGTATAAAGATAATAAAAATGGAAAAAAACAAATTTTCTTCAGTTTTGTTCAAAATTTCACCTCTGCCTTCCCTTAATAATGTAGAAAGAATATCGTAAGACTCCTATGTTCCAGCGAAATGAATTATTATATGCAATACAATTTCTACTTTTCGTTGCGAATTTGGTATCTACACATACAAACATTTTAAAATTCGGAATGAATAGTCGGCGAAGCGTCACTTCCTCACAAAAGGACATTCAAATTGAAAAGGTATGCAATATTTCCTGCCTGCACTATTATCTATATTTGTGAAACGTTTAATCGTAGGTGTATTCCAAATTCGGTCTTACATATTGTTACTTCAAATCGTTACACAATTTTATAGATAATATAACAATATATATGTAAACATACTGAATTTGGGAGCAAATGTTAACATTACTGCAGCTCATGTTCTATGGCCTTGTTGAATCAGAGTTGATACCGATATTCGAAGTGATGCATTCTGACATTAAAGTGATGTAGCTACTACGGGATTTATTACCCTGACGAAGATGTTGGAATGCTTTAATACTGCTGAAACCTGACAAATAAATGTCAAAGCACAGGAGGTGTTACATCTTTGACGATCTTATTAATCAATTTTCTTTAACATAACCTATTTTATATTTCAATTTGTAGAATCATATTTTTGTAGAAGGCAAGGGTCCAAGAGACCTGGTACTTTTAATAAAAATATCTAAAAAAAAAGAAGTGTTACATACCTTCTAACAGTTGTCATAATTTCTGTCATTTATGTTATTTCAATTTTAACATCGTTTTTGCGAAAAATTGAGGCTTCACGACCATTCATTACCCACCTCAAATATCTGTGTAGATGTTATCTATCATCACTAAATATACCACTGTTATTTTTACCTATGATTGAGGTTCTGGTTGATATTTACATTACTCTATTATCAGGCAGTACATCTCACTTATGTGTCAGAGGAAAAACAATTGTTTGTATACATGTGAAGTCTGATTAGTGTAATATGTATCTAGTCAGCGATGTATGCAATCGAGAGGAAAATGACCTGGCCACACTACCCCATTATCTCCTGGCTTAGTTGTTTCTTACGTGATGTCTTATTTGTGTCACTTATGAGGTTCAAACCTGTCTTCGGACGGTTGACTAAACAACAAAACAACTGTTATTTAATCACCCTCTGTAACAACTTTATATAACAGAAGTGCGAGTGTACATGTGTGTAACTTTATATAAGTTTGTATAAAGTAACCTATGTCTACATTACTGATACATACAGAATAACAACTCATATATCATTCAGCCACATTAAATAGCTATAATAAAATTCATAATAAAACCCGTTTTAAGAATAGCAAAGATGCGATCGGTTGGATAATACTGACATAAGTCTATAATTTGCATCAAAGTACTAATTTCACTATGTCACATACACTTCAGCCAATTACGTGAATTTAGTTATTTATTTATTCATTTATTTATTTATTACTTATTTATTTTTATTTAATTATTTATTTATTTACTTTTATAAATTAATTAATTTATTTATTATTTATTTATTTATATATTTACTTATTTATCTATTTATTTATTTATCTATTTATTTATTATCTATTTATTTATTTATCTATTTATTTATCTATTTAGTTATTTATTTATCTATTTATCTATCTATTTACCTATTAATTTATTTATTTATTTATTTATTTATTTAATCTGACAGGATTAAGGCCATAAGGTCTTCTCTTCCATCCTACCAGATAGCACATATAAATACAAAAAAGAAATACAAACAAAAAACAAATACAAACCTCAGAAAAACCCGACCAGGTAATCAAATCAAAGAGGTTGATGCCGAGGACTCGACAAACTTTAACTAAGCCCATAAATACCGGTACCCTCATTTGGTGTGAAATTATCGTCTTGCAGTTACGTTGACAAAGGGTTATTGGTTCTGAAGAAAACTCACTCTTAAAAAAAGCGACGTACTAAGGTAGTAGGGCCTACACGAAAATAAACTGAGTAAAAAAAGTACTAGTGGTCAAAGAAGCTGATTTTCTTTTATATTTTATGTGAGTTACGAGCTTTTTTTTTTTTTTCACATTTAGAGTCCGCGATTGTAGGCTAATATTGTACAGACCTAATTAGAATTAATGAAACACAATTATAATATAATTTGTTATGTAATTAATAATTACTACATAAATTAACTTAAATAAGTAATTACACATACTTAAATAAGAGCAGGAAACATCTTAAGAACTTAAAATTGCAAAATTGAAAAGCGCAAGCGATGAAGACAGTGATAAAGATTAAACACTACTGTTATAATAGAGTTTTGAATACGAATATACCAACATTTCACTACAACAATGTGATGTGATTTTGTGTAGCAATTTATTAATAGACCTAACTATAAAATAAGTAAAGAAATAGATAGGTCTTGAACCCGGATACCTTGCTTACAAAGGCTATAAAAATACCACAAACTTGCCTCTCCGCCACAACAATGGGATGCCGCCAACAAGTTGGTGTTGGATTTCAATTTTTAAATGTGATATGAGAACCCAGTGGCGAGTCCTCAATATGTAGCGGTCACACTGGAACATAACGACGCGCGTTTCTGTGCTTTGCTCAAGTAGTAGGGACTTTTTTGTTTTATTATAACCTATACAAGTTCTGCCAACATGGAGCAGCAATAAAATTCTGTGTCAAAACCGTTGTATACCACAAAACAATTCTAACTGGATATTTCAAGTCTTTCAAAGAGAGTTTTTACGTGTAAGAAGAGAAGAAAATATGAAATGCCACATACTTTCTCATTGTACATATACGTAGTTACCAACATACCGCTATCATAAAATAAAATCGTGCCAAATTAACTTTCTGCGACAATTTATCATAAATATGCAATCTCTCTTCCCTCACACAAAATGATTGCGTTCCATTGCATCTACTCCAGAGTTTGAAAATGTAGATTATTTACACTTAATTTCCAATGTATGAACTTGAGGCTTAGATCCGCAAAAAGAAAAAGACAGGTACAGCTTACAGCAGTAAAAATTTGGAAATATGTATTCAACATTTTTTCATCCATTACTGTATCTTGTACAATAATGAAAATTAGATTGTGTAAAACACTGTCCTTCTGCTATATGAAAAATATATTTTTATAATTTAAAAAAAAATTATTTATTATTTTTTTTTAAATTCAGTTCACTATGCAGTGATGAAGCTTTTCCCACATAACTCAAAACCTATCCAACATTCTGTGATGAATTTTTTTGTGTGTATTTATGGATGCCATATCGACAATACGATGCAAGATCACTTCTCTACCTTTGATAGATTGTCTGATAAAAAATAAATTCATTTAAAAAATGGTCACATATCAGTATTTTCTCCTAACACAAAATAAGAAAAATGTTTATTAAAGAATGTAGTTGAAAGAGCTTGATATTGTAAACATGAGATTCAGCAATAAAATAAGAGAGAGAGAACATGAAAAAGTTAACAAGTTTATGAGTTATGAGGGGAACGCTTCATCACTGCACAGTGAACTACCATCATTATGAATTTTGATAAAAAATATATACAGTATATGTATATAAACAATTTTCTTTTAAATCGTAAATTTTGTTTTCACATAGCAAAAAGACAGTGTTTTACACATACTAATTTCCATTATTGTACAAGATACAGTAATGGAGGAAAAAAAAATGTTGAATATTTCCAAAAATTTTACTGTAAGCTGTACCTAACCCCTCAAAAAAGCAGAAACGTAATTTTTGGTTAGATATTATTATAACTGGATTAATAAATAAGTGGTGATAAACTGAAATAACTAAAAAATATTAAATCTTTTGGACAGAAACTGCCAATGTCCAAAAAAATTGTGTAATAGCATGTGACGGGATGAACTATAGAATAAGTGAAGACTTCGGGGGTAAATAATGATAACCCACATTTACAAATTGCATACATTTTAATGTTTATTGCAAACACAAGAGGATTGTCATATTTTTCAAGCAGCATAATCCAATCATTGTTACTATATTTACATAATTATTTAACCAAATCAAAGATAATGTGGCTTATAGGCTGTTAACAACCAGAAAACTGTCAATCTCAATTTTGAGGGTTATCATTGTTTAACCCCGAGGACTTCAATTCCAAACTAGATAGACCTTACAAGTCGTAAATTGAAGACCTCCTCGGAAAAAAATGTAACATCAAATTTATTTAAATATGTGATGCAGTTGGAAAAAGCAATTTTAAAGCATTTATTTGTAACAATATATTATGTTCGAATGCTGAATAAACTTGAATCCTTGTTTAATCAAATGGTTATTTTTAACATTAATTGTAGTAGTAAAAATCACAAATATTTTAAAAGGACCTCTACGCCAAATAAATTAATGAATAAACCTGCTAGTAAATAGAGGTATAATGAAATATGTACCGGAAATTATTTTTCTTTCTCATGAAACATGAAATTACAGTTTTTCTGGTTACTTCCTTATTCCGAGGAGGCATTCAATTATGAATCAAGAAGAATATAGGTGGAAAGTCCTCTCAAGAAACCGAAGTAAGCGAAATTTTGATCAAGATCCGTGGTTGTATTACAATGGCGAGTATGATGATATTAAAATTGATCTATTAGTAGTTTCATACTAAAATATAACAGTACTTAAAGTACATAGTATACATTTAAAAGAGAACTGTGGAGAGTGTTTGTGGAATGATGAAGAAAAATTGGGAGAGTCCCAAGAAAAACCTTCACACCGTTCCCTTTGTACACCACATAGACTATACTGTATAATTCCACCATCGCCGAAATTTTAACTCGGGTCCATGGTCGTCGTAAATCAGCCCTCTGTTAAGGAGTTAGGTACACTTTACAACAGTAATTTTTTTGGAAATATTCAACATTTGTGTGTACTTATGCATGTCGTATCTACAGTATGATGCATTATCACTTCTCTACCTTTGATAGATTGTCTGATAAAAAAATAAATTCATTGAAATAAATGTTCAAATATCAGTATTTTCTTCTAACATAAAATAAAAAAAAATAGTATTTATTAAGGAATGTAGTTGAAAGAGCATGATATTGTAAACAAGAGTTTAAGCAATGAAATAAAAGAGAGTGAACATGAAAAATTTAACAAGTTTATGAGTTATGAGGGAAACGCTTCGTCACAGCACAGTAAACTGCCACCATTATGAACTTAAAAAAAAATAATATTTTTTTTTAAATCGTAATTTTTTTTTTTCCATATAGCAGGAGGATAGTGTTTTACACATACTAATTTTCATTATTGTACAAAATACAATATGCCTATTGCACAGAGGTCTATAATAGTACATTATGCAACGAGCCTATAATGGTAGTAATTAAGACGCGAGGATGTTTATGAAACGAGCGCAAGCGAGTTTCATAATTTTCATACGAGCGTCTTAATTACCATTATAGGCAAGTTTCATACGACTTTTTATGATGGACCAAATTTCTAACTTGAAATTATTCATAAGTATTCATGTTATTGTTATGTGAGTGAGTGCAATAGCCTACCTCATAAATTGTGAGATGTGCGCAGACGCGAAAGTATTGATTTTTTCCGGGAAACGAATGTCGACGACCTTGATATAATCTAGAGAGTAAGATAAACATTAATCTTGATATAACCTTGAAATTGAATTCGACATTGAAAAACGAGATGACAAATTGAATTTATTTGAATATTATTTACAATTAACGCTAATTATTATAGTAACAGAACATAACCTTCTGCGACAGTATTGGATTTCCAGCCTCCGTGACGTTTCGCTAGTTGTCTTTCGATTGCATATCCGAGAATAATCGAAAACCTGAACTTTAATGAGTAGGTGTACTTTAATGAGGTCCATTAAAGGGCTGCTACCAGGTGTATAATTACTACATTTCGGCATGGTCGAGAATAAAGTATTGTTAACGACACAAATCGAGAATACATTTAGACCATCAATAGCAAGACACAGATGAAAACATGAATTGCAATAGATCATTTAACGACGCTGTAGCAACTGCTAGGTTATTATTTAGCGTCGGTGGAATCTTTTATTGTGAAGAGGTATCTTGGCGAGGTGAGACAGAGAATTTGTCACTGATTACTTGACATTAAATTTAGGCTATAACTGGGGAAAACTCAACCAAGTAATCAGGCCAGATGAGATTCAAACCCACGCCTGGGCGCAGCCTCGGATCATGAGACCACCTCCTTACACCTGAGCCACGCTGGTGATAAGAAAATGCATTAAACACGTTAATAATTCAATATAGACCTAAGGAAGAATGAAATAACCATGATAGAGTGAAGTCCTATGGAATTATGTAAGACTGCAATTAGATGTACGAGTAAGTAAAACCAAAATGTAATAATTCGATAGGATTTGTCACTTCTGCAAGTTACATACGGCTTGTTCCTCGTACAAAATGCATTGTAAAACTTTTCACTTTGTTTCGAGACCAATTTGTTTCCAGGGCAATGTGGCGCCTGAAAGCTAAAAGACAACTGTTAATCTGAAACTTCTTTTAGACTTCATATGCATGCTACAAAATTTGTCGCATTAATTAAGGTAAAACGAATCTCAAAACAGCGTTATTAACGTTAGGATAATTGTAGATGCCGACAAGCAGGATAAATTACTGTTTTCCGTGGTCCCAGCATTCATTTGTGTGAACAAAATGGGTGAACAGACTGTCTCAGGAACATATGACACAAAGAAACCATTTTTCTGCTGAGACAAAGAGTACTGTAGACCAGAATTACGAAAAGAGGTCGTAGAAAATTTTCAACGAGAGAGTTTCACTGATTCGATAGCTATTTAAAATAGCTGTACTTTACTTCTATGTATATTTATATGAAGAAATTAAGAAAAGTTTCATTCTCCCTATTTTATTGTATCAAGCACAGACATAGTCCATAACAGAGAGAGAGAGAGAATGAGGTAGTAAAACTGAGAGGAAATTTTAAATATAATACTAAGGCCCAATTGCATAACACTCCCTGACTAAAGATCAACTTTGATCGAAGCTCGGAAAGTGAACCGAGTTCAGACAATTCTTCTATTGTATAAAACTTTTCTGCGATCAAATTACTTTGGTTCAAATGCAATCTAAGTTCACGTGAAAAGGATTTGGCAACATCGCATAAACAGGTGAAGTACTGTATGTGATGCGCGGGCCATGTTGTACAGGTTTGTTCAGTGTTGCCAATTTAGCGACTTTAACTCTTTTTCAATGGCAATTTCTTTTAACTTTTATATTGCTTAAATAGGGATTTAGCGACCTTTCTAGCACACCTTAGTGACAAAATTTAATCTTTCTTTGTTGATAATGAGAAATCTAGCGACTTTCCAACTAATTTTTGGCGACTTTCCGTACACTCTGTTGGAGATACTGGTTTGTTTTGTGCATTGTAAATAATGGCGGACAATAAGAAGAAGGTTGACCGTTCTCCAAATTGTTATCATGTTATGGTGTTTGATATTGCTAAACTTAGGAAAGCTTTATGAAACGACAATTTTCGTTTAGTAATACAGTTAATTGAACATTTATGAATGTATCTATCATATCCATTAATAATTAATGGTTGTTATAAACATAATAGGTTATGTTATTTGATACTGCTGAACACGATAAAGCCTTATAAAATATAAGAATGTTTGTGTATTAAGGCAAGAAATTGAACAAAAAAAATATAAATGTAAATACCATATCTATTAATATTAATAATAATGGTTATTCCTTTTGCACAATCTGCCTCTCATATATTTCAAACAGAAAAGAAATAACTGAACTTGGATCATCTAACTTAATCGGAGAAATTTCTTCAGCCAAAGTTGACTTTAGTTTAAAACAAATTATTCTCAGATTTGACTTTATATAACACAAAATTCCGAGTTCAGCTAGAACGAGGATCAATTTAACCTCTGATCTAAGATTAAATGGTTTATACAATCGGCCCTAAGAGATATGCCACGAATGGGGAAGTAAAAATAACGAAACCGCTATTAACTCAATCAGAAATCTGAAATGAAAATACCATTTGACTCCATACGTTTGACGTATGACCTGCTTAAAATTCAAGAATACTACGCAAAAATAAAGTGACAATACAAAAACACTGCGGTTCAACGACCTATAAGAAAACTTTGGCAGCCTAAAGTCCAGAGAACTGAAAGATAATGAAGAAAAGAATATCACAAAAGCTTTTCGGAATATCTATCCGGAACTGGTATTTATAATTCTCCTTTCTTCAAAACAGAAAGTATATGCATATGTCATTCCATTTTACGCCCTTTATATTAAGGAATGTTTTGTTCTGCTTCCGATAAACTAGCGTAAGGAAATGTCTCAATAGCATCTGCGTACTGACAAGTAGATTGACCTGCTTACCTTGTCAATTTCGTTGCTCGTAAGCTTGATGATGGATTTGCACAAGTTCCCTTCCAGTACTTACTTATCTTGATGATAAGTTGAAACATTTTACAATATATTGCTCAAAGATAATCAGAAATTTTACACCGATCAAGGAAGTGCTGCAAAGTACAGTTAGGTACTTGGAAACAACTCATTCACTAGGTGGATTTCATGCAAATTTAAGCTGTGTTTAGGCTAATTTGTAAAGTAACAATGAAGTATAAAATAAAATCACACTTTTCTTGGATATATCATGTTCACATATAGGCCTATACATGTCAAGAAGTCGAATTAAATGCAAGGTTATCTAGCATCGATGTAATGAGTGATGGCGAGATGAGTCCAAGAATTCGCCATGGAATTACTTGACATTCGCCTTACAGCAGGGGAAAAATCCCAACTAGGTAATGAGCTACAGTGAGATTCAAATCCATTCCCGAGTGCAGTTAGAATATTACAATATTTCTTACAATAGTAACAACAATATACAGGGAAGAGGAAGAAAGACGTAACCAGACGTTGTAGGTCAAACTTCTTCAGGAAAGCAGCGCAAGGACAATCAAAACACCGAATAGCATGAAGGAAACTGGAAGGAAACACAGCCTGATGATGTCTTGAAGCATTTTAATGATAAGAATTACCACATAAAGGCAATTTAAATTAAAATTCTGAAACAATCTATGATTTTCATTACTTTACAGCTTACACTCAAATTCATAATAATCTAACCCAGAGGTTCTCAACCTTTTTCAATGACGTACCACTATGTTTAATTTGGGACTTTAGTTGTACTATTAACTAAATTTATTACGGGAACACGTCATGTGTCGCTGCTAGGATCCTAATAAACGTTTCTGTGATCCAGTACCAATAAATGATTGTTTTATTTAGATATGTTTAATAACATTAAATTTAGAATTTATTCAATGGAGGTTCTATAAAATATACAGGAAATAGTTATATATTTTTATATTTGATGATGATTTATATTTTGTATTTCATACTTTAAGTACTACACAACAGAGGCTCACGTACCACCAGCGGTACGCGTACCATAGGTTGAGAACCGCTAATCTAATCAATTTTATCAGCAGTATCTGTACACCAAGTGAAGCAGATAGAAATTTTATTTGACTATCACATGAATTACTTCAACTTATCGCTACAAATTCAAAAAATGTTTATCTCTTTAACGATTTATTTACTCACTTACTCACTCACTTATTTAATTAATTAATTACTTAATTATTTATTTACATAGTTATTTCTCTTTTACTTATTTATGTACTTACATTTTGCCTACTCATTTATTTATTTATTTATTTACTTATTTATTTATTTATTAACTTATTTATTTAGTTACTAACTTATTTACTTATTTATTTACTTATTTATATACTTATTTACTTATTTATTTATTTACTTATTTACTTACTTATTTACTTATTTATATACTTATTTACTTACTTATTTACTTATTTATTTACTTATTTACTTATTTATTTACTTATTTATTTATTTATTTATTTACTTATTTTTTTTTATTTTTTTTATGTATTTATACTAGAGATTGAGCTTGTGGTCTACCACCTTCACTGAGACTACTCTCTTCTTGATATATATATATATCCAATTTTCAATTCGTAATTAAAAGAAATAAATATGTCTACGTGATTGAAGGTGCACATACGAAAGGGATGTAGAGCTGTCACGAGTTTTTGATTCTGCAACAGAATTTGGCGTTGTCTTCAGCATCACACTCCGACCACCTTTAACATTTTAGTGACAATCTGGTACTCAATTTTGACTTGTACACAACGTAATCTTTCTGGAAGTTACAGGAATATGGAAAATGTTTTCTTTCACTTGGGCTTGAACCTGGAATCTTCCAGTTCGTGCTCTGTCGCTCATAACTTTCCTCCGTAATTTGAAGGAAATAAAGACAAATACAACACTCCCATGTTCCTTTGTACGTCACACTTACAAATGTTACAAAGAAAAACTTTGAACTTCCTAGTTGATGGCATTCCTCGAAGAGTACTTGTGACACTGATGCTTTACGCAAGGTGCAATACTACTGCAGGTAGCGGCGGATGACCGGCCTTCCTCGAAGCAAATTTGAAAGAAAAAGTCATTTCAGAGAGGAACTGCTACCTAATAGCCTCTTTGGAATAAAAAAAGAGTTGAGAAACGAATGCCGCCACCAATACTATTATTTCTGCTTTTTAAAAAAGAGCTTCTTTTGTTTTTAGGGGGGGGATTCTTAATGTTTGTCGTGTATATCTTCCCTCCGGGTATAAATGTCTGGAACCAGATGGATCGGGGTGTTTTGCTGTTGATGTGTTTTAAATGATAATATATTCCTCGCGGTCAGGATACGTGATTTTTGTAACCCTAATGCAACAATATTTAATAAAAAGCAAGCATTAGAGTTCTGAAATTGCGTCTTTTTCATCCAAATTAATGGGTTGGGAATTAAAAGAAACTCTCTGCTGGCGTGCTGCCTTGATGTACGTCGCATACTCAAATGCGTCGGTTCATTTCTGACCCAGCTCACATTTTGTAATAGTCATGTGTCCTATATAGCTAACGGTTCTCATAGCTAGGCCTATTCAGTTACACTAAGTAGCAAACGGTGACACTTATTGCGTTTTAAAGTAAATCTAATGAAATTTAAATTAATATTATTTTATTCTTACAAATATCAACACTTATTATTCATCCTTAATTCAATAGATTGACTGGCACATGAAAACGTAGACAGAAAGACAAAGAAATGGATGGATAGATAGATGGCTGGATGGATAGATGGGTGGATGGATGAATGGATGGATGGATGCGTGAGTCAGTGAGTGGGTGGATGGATAGATGGGTGGATGGATGGATGGATGGATGGATGGATGCGTGAGTCAGTGAGTGGGTGGATGGATAGATGGGTGGATGGATGGGTGATTGGATGAATGGATGGATGAATGAGCGGATGGATGGATGGATGGGTGGATGGGTAGATGGATGAGTAGGTGGGTGGATGGATGAGTGGGTGGGTGGGTGGGTGGGTGGGTGGATGGATGAATGGATGGATGGGTGAATGAGCGGATGAATGGAAGGATGGGTGGGTGGATGGATGAGTGGGTGGGTGGATGAGTGGGTGGGTGGATGGGTGGGTGGATGAGTGAGTGGATGGATGGATGAATAATTGGGTGAATGGATGGATGAGTGGGTGGATGGATGGATGGGTGGGTGGGTGGATGAGTGGATGGATGGATGGATGGATGAAAAGTTGGGTGAATGGATGGATGAGTGGGTGGGTGGATGGATGAGTGGGTGGGTGGATGGATGGATGGATGGATGGATGGATGGATGATTGGGTAGATGGATGGGTGGGTGGATGAGTGAGTGGATGGATGGATGGATGGATGAAAAGTTGGGTGAATGGATGGATGAGTAGGTGGATGGATGGATGGATGGATGGGTGGGTGGGTGGATGGATGAGTGGGTGGGTGGGTGGATGGATGATTGGGTGGATGGATGGATGGATGGATGAATGAGTGGATGGATGGATGGATGGATGGATGAATGAGTGGATGGATGGATGAATAGTTGGGTGAATGGATGGATGAGTGAGTGAGTGGATGAATAGTTGGGTAGAAGGGTGGATGGATAGATACATGGTTAGATGGATAGGTGGATAGGTGGGTGGGTGGGTGGATGGATGGATGAATAGATGGGTGGATGAGGGAATGGGTGGGTGGATGGATGGATGGATGGGCGGACGGATGGACGGATGTGTGGGTGGATGGATAAATTTATATATGGGTGAATAAATGGATGGCTGGGTCATTGAATAGATGAGGTAGATGAATGGGTAGATAGATATGTAGTCAGATAAGTGAATATGTAGGAATAGAGAATGAAGCAGTAGATAACAGACGGATGAATGGATGGCTGGATGGTTGGCTGATTTTGTGGATGAATGGATGGACGGAACGAACAAATGGATAGACGAATTGTTGGTTGTTGTGTGGATGAATGTATGTATGAAAATAGGAGCGGGAGGATGAACTTACGAATGAATAGATGAGTAAGCACAAGTAATTTTCGAGTGTCTAGAACTGAGTAGATGGGTTTGATGAATAGATGGGTAATTGAGGGGGTAAATGAGCTATTAAAGCTCACAGTAATGAATTAATCAACATACTTAATTACAGTATAGTACGTCATACGTTTTGATGTGATTAGATATATTGTAACTTAAATAAGTCTATCTGTTTCTCTAAGAAACAAATAGTATTAACACGAATACTGTAAACAGTAAAATTAAGAATTCTCTCAGCCTTTCTTCGTAATAGCGGATTCGAGATTCGAAATTGGTCTGGTATTTCCTTTTCAAGACTCCACTATGAAATTCAAATTCTAAACAATTTTGTTACGTCCCCGGCAACAGTGAACCCAAACCAACCCAAATATCCCAGATTCAAAGGAAGGTTGGCAAGTGATTCAGGCAGAGATTTTCGGTGTGTCATCAAATTTAATCCATGCTGACCCAAAAGGGGGACTAATGGCCCCTCAGTGGCGGGATATCGAGCAATTTTCCAGTCTGGAGTCAATTTTAAACGACGGACTCTCGGCACTGACCTGTCATCTGCTGCAGTTTCCTTTCCTCAAGCTCTAGGAGTCCAGAAAAGGGCAGACGTTGTTCTGAGAAGCAAGTCGCTGCGTCGGAGGCACTTCTCAGTTCTGAAATTGGAGCAAAGTTTGCTCACTTATCGATACTCAGCAAAATCATTGCTATTAATTTGCATTTTCTCACAAGGATATAAATAATTATTATTAATGATTATAAATAGTACGTCAATCTGCAAGTATTTAACTCTACGATCTGTTTTGTTGTCGCTGTTATGATCTTAGACATTTCCGTATTAAATAGCCTAACATTGAATATAAATATATATATATATATATATATATATATATATATATAATGTATATGTGTCCGCTTCATCTGCAATATTCGTAGATTTGACCATATACCGCCAACTTTTGAAGCTCTTTCATCGGTCCGCCTAAAGGAGCGAAGAACAGCACATTCTTCGTATTTAGAATAGGCCTATTACTTCTACTCCAAAATATCGGAGAACTCGCTTTGAATACCTTACAACATTGCTGAATCAATATCAGGCTTTATTATCCATTCCTCGTCATTGTACCTCTTTCTATTCTTTATTTTTCACCGTGCCAGTTTGTCGCCTATAGAACTCCTTCTCGTCATGTCAGGGATTGCCGAATAGTTAATCAATTTAAATTAAGAATTACTGTAGTTAGTTTTACATGGAATTGATTCGTGAGTGTTAGCTGATTTTTATAGGTTATTCTGTGTGTTAGTATAAATTGTTATTTAGATCGATTATAAAGTAGAATTAGGATGTAAATTGTAATTACTTAAATATGTATCATGTTTATTCGATTTTTCATTATGTGTAAGCGCCTTAATGTGCATGATAACGATTTTATATTTAAGTATTAGGCTACCACTAACTTTACTACATTTGTTATTGCCATTTTTTGAATGTATATTTCACTTCTGGTAGTGTGGAAGAGAAGGTCTCATGGCCTTAACTCTATCATAATAAATAAATAAACAAACAAACAAAGAAGCAAGCAAGCAAATAAATAAATATATAAATATGTAAATAAGTAAGTAAGCAAGAAATTAAATAAGTACAGTAAATAAGTAAATAAATAAGTAAGTAAGTAAATAAATAAGTAAGTAAATAAATAAGTAAGTAAATAAGTAAATCAATAAATAAATAAATAAGTAAATAAATACATAAATAAATAAAAATGCATAAATAAATAAACAAATAAATAAGTAAACAAATAAATAAGTACATAAATAAGTATTTAAATAAATAAACAAGTAAATAAATAAATACATAAATAAATAAGTAAATAAATAAGTAAATAAATAAATACATAAATGAATAAATAAGTATATATATATATATATATGTCAATTTTGAGATATGAAATTATGGACCAGAAAACTGGTATTGTGCTACATTAAATGTACGAGAAATGTTTATGTAACGATTTAATAATAAACTCCTGGCGGTAATAAAGTTTGCACATAAGAACATGAGGCACCACAGCAAGTGTACACGATTTAAAGAAAGCATGATTTGTTGTCTTACAAATTATAGTTGCAATGTTCAGATTATGAACAGGCTACGAATAATTTTTAATCCCCTTCGCAGAATAGGAATTTAAAACACACCAAATTGTCTGTGCAATAGAAATTAAATATTCAATCTGGACCTCCTCAACAGATGCATACCCCTAAAATATGCTGTAAGTAAGAAAACTAATGGCTTTATTGCCAAATGTATAGACATTAGAACAACAACAACGACAATGTCTAACAAATGTCAATAAAATGTGTGTAGAAATTATTCCTCAGAAGTTAAAAAATTAATCCCAGAATGGAAGCAAGGCGATATAAAGCAGTGGTGCTCATTACTCCGCCAGCGGCTCTTAAAGACATTTATTGCGGCTCTTAAACTAATATTACTACTATTGTTCGTTTTCTGAGAATTATTTTTTAATGTCTGTAATAATGTGTAGGCTCTAACTGGAGAAAACTTTGATTATCCTGCGTCATTATTGTCAGTGAAGGTTTTCAACAACGACGCTTATTTAATAAGCCAGGAGATAATGCATTTCCTTTTCCTCTCTATTGTATACGTCATATTTCATTAATCAGTCTTAAGATAAATGCAAACAATTCGCACTCCGAGTAAAATACTGTCGTATGTCGAAAATGAGATACTATTTTCGTAATTTTTTCCAACACTGTTGGATATATAATTGATCCTACCATAAGGACTGAAACGGGGAGTAGCCAGCCGGAGGATGTCAATAAAGAAAAGATCAACATTTATATGCCAACAGTTGATTACTTCAAAGCAAAATACCAGCTTGAAGACATTGAGGTGATTGGTGTTCTTCTGGAGCTCGTGGTGTGATTCCTAAGTTCTTTGAAAGCTTCAGGGAGACTTTTGAACTACCACAGACACTTACTGCTTACATCATAACTTCAGTTTTGAAACGCTCTTGCCAAATTCTGAGTCATCATATTCACTCTGTTTAATTTTTTTTCTTCACTTTATAATTTATATATGTTTATTTTAATTTTCTTTCTACAAAATTTATGTAAACATTTAATATTGTAAAATTCATTTAGGAGAGTAGGCCTATACTGAGGCCTTCTGGGCTACCTCCAATGGGAGGCAGTTATTATTATTATTATTATTATTATTATTATTATTATTATTATTATTATTATTATTAGTTGGAGATATGAAATTCTAATACTAAGATAGCAAATTATCAAAAGTTTTCATAGGTACCTATTTATTAAAATATTTTACAGCAGTATTTTACACTATTTTACTAGAAAATAGCGTACAGTGTAGTAACATTATGTTACCAAATTTAATTTTAAAGTACCAACCAACAGGGAAACGGAGCCAAGGTCGTCCTCTTAGAAGAATCCTGGATGAACAATGATACCGAAACAGGCCACTAGGCCGAAAATTCTTGATTGCTTGATGAAGTACATTAAAGCACAGTAGAGACTAGGAAAGGTAAAGTAATACGTAAATTATGTTTCATTATTAGTCAAATTCTTAAAGCTTGAAAGAAGAGTTAAGAATGTTGCAGGTTTAAGATCTACTCGTAATGTATTTTATTGTATTGCATTGTTTTGATTTACATTCCATGGTATTCGTACATCGCTTCACAGTTAGAGTATGGAACATGTCAAAAGAATCTTAATGGGTATAGTATAAAGTCTTAATTACAGTCACAGTCTAGTTGTAATATGTACAGAAGAGTTTCACAATATAGTGTATTAGTACAAAAGAAAGGCTTAGTATAAATACTTAATACAACACAAATATTCATGAAGCTTTGTTGAATGTCATAAATTCACCTACAGAATAAAAAGCGTGGGAAATTAGGTACTTCATTAATAATTTGGCCCTAAATAATCTTTATGTTTTGAGTTTAATTTTTTATATCCATAGAGAGTCTATTAAAAATGTTTATTGTCATATAACGCACTCCTTTTTGATAGCATGATAGACTTGGCGATGGAGTACGAACGTCATTTTTTTAAGCGTATTTGTGCTATGAACTGTCATAGTTATATTGATTTCGACTTTCAGTTTCCTATCTATGAGATATGAGTAAAACCATTGGTGTGCAACGTCTTTAATTCCATAATAATCTAATTTGTCTAGCAGCATTTTATAATTTATACAGTCAAATGCTTTGGCTAAATCACAGAAAATCCCTCCAACTTGTAATTTTTTTATTAATTTCCCTCATAATTTCGTCCGTTAAACTAAATGTTGCATTTTTCCATGGATTTACATCGCCGAGTAGCAACATATTGCACTAATCAAACTTCAGATGCATACAAACAATAATTGTTTTTCCTCTGATATATATCGTCAAGCGAGACGTACTGCCTGATAATAGATGTACATATCAGCCAGAACCTCAATCAGGTGTACGTAATGTTTGGTAGAAGTATAATGAAGATAAAGAAAATGCAGAAGGATGATATATAGGAAGAAAATGAGGAGGAACAAAACAACAAAAAATAAGAAGTTAATGAAGAAAAATTATACAGAGGCAGAAGTAGTATGATAAGAAGAAGGAAAAGAAATTTCTAAGAAAACCAAGAAACTGAGGAGAAAAAGAAGGGGAAGAAGAAGAAGAATAAGAAAGGAGATGATGGTGCTGGTAGTGTTGCTGCTGCTGATGATTTATTCTATATTTATTTATTTATTTATTTATTTATTTATTTATTTAGTCTGGTGTAGTTAAGGCCATCAGGCCTTCTCTTCCACAACACCAGGAATACAAATACAATAATAGAAATAAACAGAAAAAATAACTATATACAAAGTAAAGCTACACAAGAAATAAAGAGAGAGAGAGAGAAAAAACACTATAAACAAAGTAAAGCCACACAAAAATATACACAGGTTGCAGTCACACAAACTTTAAATGATTAATTAATTGTATCCTAACTAATTAACTAACATAAACAAGAAACTTGCAATTTTAATCTAGATTAAAAAAGGAAAAGAAAAAAATCACAAATCAATACTTCTAGCAATACCTAAAAACATTAACTAAGACAAAATTTTCCAATTTAATTTTGAATTGTGATAAAGTCCGGCAGTCCCTGATGTCATTAGGTAATGAATTCCAGAGGCGAGGTATTTCTACAGTAGGCTATAGGAAGATTATGATGACGATGACGATGATGATGATGATGATGATGATGATAGGAAAACAAGCAGGAGGGAAAGGAGAAAATAAAAGGGAAAAAACTACAAGTAGAAAAAGAAGAAGAATAACAAAGAAAAATATAAGAAAAAGAGGCAGAAAGACGGGAAAAAATAAGACTGAAGTTTCTTGTGTGGGGCACACCATTCTCTCACTCCGCCACTCAATTATCAAATTGATACGGGTATTTTCTGTCTGTGAAAATCAGGCTAATGTAAGTCTATTTGCTTCAAATTGAAACGCATGAAAATACATAAACACAGCGGGCGTCGTACTGTAATGGGACATCATTATCTACTCCCACGTCACTTATTTTCTTGAGAGGGAAAAAGAGAGAGAGAGATTTTCCTTTAATCGTGGTAGCGGTTAACCGAGAGAACGGTTTTGTACTTGGCCACATACATTTTCTCCCTTTTTTATGCTTTATACAAAATTGTTTAGACCGCAAATTATTATCATATGAAGCATGATAGCGACTCCTGACCCACCACCCATTCCTCCCCCTTTCACCCCCCGGAAATAGCCGGAGTACCGGACCATACAATAGAGACAGTAACGACTGAGTCCATATGCTGAGTTTGTCCCTCCAAGGGGATTGCAGGTTACGTCTTGTACCTGTAGGTCACCAGCAGGTGGTTTCGACTGAACAGGAGATAGGAAATTGGGATATAATTATTTAAAATTCATTGTGCTTGTCTGTGGTATACGACCTGCCTTTTTGGGGGACAGAATTTCATTTTTTATGATTCACTACCCAAAATAATGCTCTAATGACAAGAATAGAAAAAATTGTAGACATATTTTAAGGAAAAAAAGGAAAACTGAAGAAGTTGGATCTAGAAAAGGGTTCCCGGGCGCCTTCCTTAATTATTTAATGGAGGTAAAAGTTTTCATTTTCATAAAATTAATGTCACACCAGTTTTAATTTAATTTTAATTTTAGTGGTCGGCGGGAAAATAATAATAATAATAATAATAATAATAATAATAATAATAATAATAATTTATTTTAGCTGGCAGAGTTAAGGCCGTAAGGCCTTCTCTTCCACTCAACCAGCGAAAAGTGTATATACATATGCATGAACTTACAAAGAATTCAACAATTTGATTAAGTGAGAGTTACATGTATACAAGAGTTATATACGAATTAAACAACAAAATACTATGAACTATTAATTAGACACTGAATAAGCTAAAATACATAGAATGTTAATATATTTCAAATAATATTAGATAATAGAAAGAGATTATTATGAGACAATTTTGAAAATACAGCACTATCAGGATGATGTCTAAAGAATGAAGTAACAATGTAGTCAGTGATAGTTTAAATCAGTAAGATTGGAGTGAAATGCTAATAAGGTAATCTTTTAGGCTGTTTTTAAGGGTGTTTATTGTCTTGCAGCCCCTAATACTTTGTGACAAGGAATTCCATTGACGCGAGGTGGATACTGTAAAAGATGATGAATAACAAGATGTTCTATGAAGAGGTATACTTAGCGTGCCACAGATAAGTGATCTGGTATTTACGTCGTGGTTAGAGTATAGATAGTAGAAACGAGACACATAAGTAAAAAAAATCGATTTTTCTGTTGTATCTAATCGCATAAGTCTAGTATTTTTTTTTCTAAATTTTGAAATAATAAAATTTCTTGTATTTTAAATTGAAAAGTTTCTTACTTTAACCAACATACATGAATTTCATTGTAATCCTTATATTCAGTTAAGTGTAAAGTAAAAAGAAAATCTCTCCTGAAAAATTGATTTTCTTGACTTATATGCCTTTTCCGCCGACGAAAGTTGTCTGTCTTTTTATCGTTTTATTTCCCACAATCATCGCGAGTACAGAAAAACATCGTGAAGCCGAAATATCTTCTTCTTCTTCTTTTTCTTCTTCTTCTTCTCCAAGCTTTAAGCCTTTTAAGGCTTGTTGCGGCTCCAAATTAATTATACTCATTGATTGATCCATCTTTTCTTTGGTCTACCGATGTTTCTCCTCCCTTTAGGTATATAATGCATAATTTGTTTGGGATATCTATCTTCGCCCATTCTCTCTACGTGTTCCAGCCATTTTTGTCTATAATCTACTATCTGTTCATTTACGTTATAAATTTGTAATTGGTTTCTTATATTTTCATTTCTAAGTCTGTCTCTTCTTGTTACTCCCAGTACCGACCTCAGAAACCTCATCTCTGTTGCCTGTAATCTACTTTTATCTCTAGATGACATTGTACATGTCTCACTGCCATATAGCGCTCCCGTGATTGCCATAGTTTTATAGAACTTTACCATTGTGTCTTTTCTGACTTTGTTCCTCAGTGTCCTCTTAATTGTACCACACATTCTCGAAAAATTTTCTTTCTGTATCTACTTCTTTAATATATGATAACGAGCAACCCAGGAACTAAATATCTATTTTTAGAATTTGTATAGAATACATATTTTAGCATCCCTATCATTACGTAATTTTATAAAGTGTCTGTTTATCCGTATCCTCAAAATCTTATGTGTGTGCAATACATTTTTCCTCAGCTACTAAACTAATTTTGTTCATACTCGATTATCTATAACTCAATTCGTCCGGAAAGCATTAATATGAAATTTAATAAATAAATATTCTGTTTCCAGCACGGGTAGAAGGAAAGAGTAGTGAGTCAAGTTTGTGTAGTTTACATGCTGGCGTGGTTGCAGGGTGCGCTCCCACCTTAATTTATTGTAACCGCTCCCGAGATTATAGCGTGAGGAATGACGCTATACAATAATGTAGAGAATAAAAACTTGGGAAGAAAATAAATGTTTATTGACAAAAGAAAGGGACAGAGAAAATATGAACATACAGAGAGAGAGAGAGAGAGAGAGAGAGCAGATTTTGCGTTCTATTTCTCGACAGCCATTATATAATATAAGCAAGAATAGGATTGTTGCTAATGACTTGCATTCATTCGTTAAACTCGTTTGTTAATTCCTATATACCACACTTATGAGTAGGGGGCGGATGTTTATGAAATGACATCTTATTTTTCACATTAGGAAGATGCCTATTCATATAGAAATTCTATCTATGTTAATATCAACGTAAAAAAGTAATTTCTTACATTGCATTTTTTGACATTTTTGAACTAATAGATCATTTTTATATTTTTTTCGGCATCTTTTTGTCATTTTTAATATTTTGAAGAACTTTTAGATCATTTGAAATGCATTTTATTTTCTTCTTTACCGACAGATCTGTTAAATTATTTTCTAACCAAATAGGTCAGTAGTAATTACCTACTGAATAAGTGAATAACAGTGAAGTTTGAGTTTTATAGTTTGGAGCAGACTCTGAAGTCCATCCCTCATTCCACTGAAGGTTGCACTTCACACGACGGAAGTAATATAAAATGCTTGACAGCACCTTAGTTTAAGTGAGGGATTTGACCCAGGGCTATAGAAGGAAGGGCTGGCTCAATGCTTTGTTGTTCAGCTTGCCGCCTTGAGTCTCTCCCTCTAGCCACCCCACCACTTTCTGACGTCACTGCGGTACAGTTGGTCTCGGTGAGTGTTGCTGTTACCAGTGTAGAGAAATGTAATTCAAGTTCACGTGCACCGTTTCGTAATGTAGGCCTATTTGGTTGTGTAATGAGCGTTTATAACAGTTCTTTAAGTGTTGAATAATTATAAAGGTACAGTATTACATTATTAATGATAGTATTTGAAGTTCAAAAATGGTGAATTGTGCTGTAGCGAACTGCTCGAATGACTCTCGTCACACTCACGAAGTAATTTATCACTGTTTTCCGAAAGACGTGCTTTTAGCTAAAGAGTGGGAAAGCAAGTGTCATAGGCAGGACCAAGTGAATATTAAGTGTGCACGTATCTGTAGTGATCATTTCGAAAGTGTGACTGATTATGAAGATGATATGAAGAACAGGCTTTTGGGAGTAAAAGAAAGGAAAATATTGAAGAAAAATGCGGTCCCATCTCTAAATATTCCAAGTTCCAAAGCTACAAGTGACTCAAACCGAGACGATAGATATCAGAAGAGAAAAAATTCGGAAAGCTGCTCTTAATCATCTTGAGTCCAAAGAAGCCAAGATTAGAGCCTAGTACCGGCAGCTCTGAATATGTAAATATTACACAGGGACTTGAAGAAACGTCTGTAGCGTCTGAAGTACATTGTCTGAAGTGTGATGAACGCGGAAAACAAATTGATTTACTGAAAAGAAAGGTAAATGTTTTAGAATACAGTATTAAGACTTTGCAGTCAAACAATAAAATACTGAAAAACAAGGTTAGGAGATTAATGCGAAAAAAAGTAACTGTTCCTTATAGAACAAAGACAGACCATAAATCTAGAATTATCAGTAAGAAGTGTTGTACATTTCTTCGAAATATGGAAAATATTTTTACAGAAAATCAAATTCAGGCTGTAATTTCTCAGAAGAAAAAAATGATTTGGTCTTCAGAGGATATAAGTAGAGCAATTGTAATACGGGCAATTTCCAGAAAATCTTTCGATTTTTGGAGAGAAAGAATAGGTATTCCACTTCCTTCTCCAGCGACTTTAAAGAGATGGTGCTCTGGGTTCCAATGTCGCCCTGGAATTTTACATAATGTTTTGCAGCTCATGTCCGACAATTCTGAAAATCTTTCATCTTTAGAGAAACCATGTGTCCTTAGTTTTGATGAGATGAGCATCGACAGCCGCCTAAATTACCATCCTGGCATGGATAAGGTGTTTGGACCTCATTCTAAGGTTCAAGTAGTGCTTGCTAGAGGATTGACTGCACCTTGGAAACAACCTGTGTACTACAATTTTGACACAACCATGACTAAGGCATTGCTCTTTGACATAATTGTACATATAGAGAGAACTGGGATACTTGTATCAGCAATTGTTTCAGATTTGGGTGGGTGCAATTTGTTGTGGAAAGAATTGGCAATATCACCTGAAACCTCGAGTTTCATACATCCCACAGATCCGTGTCGAAAAGTATGGGTTTTTGCCGACATGCCACATTATCTAAAGCTGCTGAGAAACCATTTACTTGACACTGGATTAGAACTTAAAGATGGGACAGTTATAAATAAAGACTTACTGATCGAAGTTCTAAATAAAGATGGAAAGGAAGTGAAATTATGTTATAAACTTAAGCCTGAGTTTCTCTTCCTTAAAGGAAATGAGAGACAAAAGGTTGGCCCGGCTAAAACTCTTTTTTCAAGAACAGTTGCTAAAGCAATATCCTCTTTAACTGGAAATGAAAAGGCATCAGAATTTTTTCAACTAATAGATTCATTCTGTGATATAATGAACAGCAACAGTCCCCATTTTTCATCATCTCATCCAATGAAGACCGCCTTTGGTTTAAATTCTTGCATGTCAGAGCAGTTGCAAGTGCTCAGTGACGTGAAAGATGCAATATTTCATATGAGAGTTTTGGGTAAAAAACACTTACTGCCTTTCCAAAAGGGGATATTGGTGTCAATTAATTCCTTGTTGGGTCTACATGAAGAAATTAAACGTAAGGGATTGACTTACGTAATGACTTGCCGCCTAACTCAGGATGTACTGGAAAGTCTCTTCAGCCAAATTAGAGGTCTCGGGCATTTTTACGACCATCCAACTCCAACAGACTTCATTTTCAGACTGAGACGCCTCCTACTTTCTAACAAACTTCCCCTTCCATCTAATAAAACTAACGTTACTGAAGATAAGGATTGTCAACTAAAACCATATTTAACAGCAGATATGTTGCAATCTGCCTTCGGGATTGATGAGGTGAATATTATTGCCACTGAAAATAATGCAACATTGAATTCTGTACTCTCCGATGAAGATGATGAATTAAGGCCTATGGAAGGAATAGAAGATGGAAATCAAGAAGATCTGAAAAGCTGGGCAGAAAGTGAAGCTCTGAACTACATTGCTGGCTACATAGCACATAAAGTTAAAGAAAAAGATTCATCTTTAGGCCAGAAAACAAAAAACTTAGGCGGTGAAAACAACACTTGGGTGGGGATTTTGTCTTACGGTGGATTAACTGAACCTTCCGAAGAGTGGAAAAAAACTATACAAATGTTTGAAGTTGAATTTAAAACTATGCACGGGAACTCCATTGACAAAGAGGAACAAGTGATACAACGTTTTAAAACATTGCTAGAAACTAAGTTTTCAAACGTGTGCTCCGAAGCTATCAAACTATATGCACGTGTAAGAACATTTGTGAGATTGAGGTCCTTGAATCGGGGGCAGAGAGCAGAATTCCTGAGGAACAGCGCTAAGAAGAATGCCAAGTGGATGAAGTCATCTAGAAAACAGTAACTTCATTAAGTGAGTGAAAAAATAAAATTAGCTGAATCATTATAGAATGAAAGTAAGAATAACGTTGATGTACTTGATAATTTACCAATCTTATGAAAATTGATTACTCTGCCACCAATATACACTGTACATCCTTAACTATTACTTAGCAAAAGGTAAACATTTGTTCCATTATTTCCATATAATGTAGTTAACTGATTATTTAAAACCCTTTGATTTCATGCACTTCCACCAGGAGTGAAATTATTGGTTATCGAAAAATTATAATAATAATAATAATAATAATAATAATAATAATAATAATAATATACAGTCATTCAGAGTTTTTTGTATAAGGGCAGATCTTTCACTGCAAACCCCAAAATTATCCAATCTCCCCTATTTTCCGCCTTCTTAGTCGCTTCCCTATATCTTAATGTTATAATCTGATATCTTCTGTCCCGAACTTTACTCCTTTCAGTAAGCAGTTTTTCTTAGCCAGTGACGCAGGCAATTTCGTTTTCTCTTCCTGATTAGTTTCAGCATTATTCTTCTTCCTCCACTCTTTCTAGCACAGCTTCATTTCTTATTTTGTCTGTCCATTTAATACGCTCCATTCCAGACATAATATAATATTCATTCCTTGATAGATTTTTGCCCAAGGTCAGATCTTTCACTGCAAACCCAGCAGTCACGTATATTTATAATATAATATAATATAATATTTAACAATACTAATATTATAACAATAGACTAATTATCATTATCGTCATTGATGTGTTCTGGCGCGCAGCTTCGGTCCACATATCCCATACTCTATAACAACCTTGTCCATGTATGAATGAATGCCTCTCCTTGACCTGGGATATGAAATTTAATCAGCAAGGAAACGTGTCACGTGAAAGGAAATAAAAGTCTACTACAAAATATTTAAGAAAGAAGCTATAGCTCAACATGCACATCAGTTTGAAAAGCGACGAAATTGTTAAAACTGAAGTCTTTAAAGACAACTAGCGTTTAAAAAATATTGAATGAAACAGGCCATATGCCTAGGGTTCAGTTTTATAACTTATTATTGGGGGGTGTTCACGATGGTCATATCAATCCACAGTTGATATTATATTTGGTCGATAATTCCAGCACTTATTGTAACGGAGTTTTACGTTCTATTTGCGAGCGAAAGACTTGCAGTGTACCGTGATGACGTCACAGCGGCTGGGAGGACAGCATCACTTTCCGACTCGCTATGAGCCAGCCCTTCCTTCTATAGCCCTGGATTTGACCGCTACTGTTCTTTTGTGGGTACGAGGGTGTCTTTAGAATTTATGTTTGGAAGGGGGGAAACTTTCACCATGTCCTGGACACGACGTTGTGTCCTCAACATGGTTCGGAAGGGATGTCTACTGTAGTAGACAGTATTTTTAACACAAAGATTGCAAGAATGCACGCTGCGCCCACAATTTGTTTTGTCATTCACACTCCCTCATCTGGAAGATCTGATAACAAAAGTGAAGCGCGGAAGGAGGAGGAGACGGCGAATGAAGGCACTGACATGGACTACACCTGATTGAAACACAATGTAAACCCTCATTAAAATCTATAGTTATCCCTTAAAGCCTTCATTTTGTTGCATGTTCTTTTCCTTTATCTTAGTCAAATTCCAGGAAGTTTCTCCTCTCTCCGAGATTTATAGGGCAGTCATTGAAACAAGGTGACTAATTTTTAAGAAATTGTGGTGCGAGTACGGTGAATAATATTTAAATGTCATTTTTCCATTAGTTTAAGGACATTTTAATGATCATTTTAAGTAGATTTTTAGGTCATTAACATCCGCCCCCTACTTATGAGTTTCTTCTTTATTTTTTTATTATTCTTTTTGCAAAAATCCTGAATTAATTTCCCTATTAATTTTATAAAATAGTTGTAGCACCATCTCCTAGTTACTATAAAGAAATAAACAAGAGTTTCTAAGTTAAAGTAGCTTCGTTCCGATCCATATCCTTAAGACGGTATAAGCTCCACCCAAAAATAAATTAGAAATAAATTACAGGAAGATAATTTCAAATGTAATTTCGTGTAGACCTGAAGTTTGGCTATCTTTTAATTATTAAATAATCACATCATAATAATTCTCTTTTGATTAACAAGAATTTTTTTTTAACTTGGGAGGAAATCCACAATTACCGCGTCGATCAATTGACGTTAGAAGATGTGCTCTTTGTGTTTTATTTCTATGTTTCTTTTTTGCTGCCCGAGAGGGAGCTAACATCAATTTTGGATGGGACTTATTATTCTCACGTGTTCGTAGGTAATGCCGATTCCAGCATAAATGCATATTAATGTATAATAAGAGCCCCATGTGGGGTTCGTATTAATAATGGAATATGAGGTAATACCGTGAGAGACCCAGTCTTGTAGTATCAGTATAAATATTTAGATTCTCAACGTCTCCATTATTAATGCACCGTCGTCGACTTGGAGAGTTTATTTAAAAATTAATCGATTGAGGAATATTAATGAGAAATTCCTTATTATGTTTTTAAAAACAATTTATATTCAAAAATTTTCTGCTTAATGGAAACATGTAAATCATAGCCTTTTTCGTTTCAAAGCAATTGTGGGCGTACTGTTACGTAAAACAATATCAATTTTTGATGCAATGTTTTCAAACCATAAATGCACGACAGTTAAAATTTATGGTCTTATTAGCTAAAATAATTGTTATATTATGATTGATTTATTTATGTGCTTCTTAGGTAAGAGACAGAATATCATATTTAAGGTAGAGAAAACGGTGAAGTAGTGTAATGCTGGCAAGAGAACTATGTGACTGTGGAAATCGGGTTGGAAGGTTAAATGAACTGTGTTAAATAAATACTTATGTATGACTGCAAATTTGGCGGGTTGTAAGGAAAACTCTGAAAAGGAAAAGCGTTATCAGGAGTTTGTACGTTTTGCAAAATACTATAGTTCCGTCCTAGTGTAAGCATACAATTATTTCGTAAAACTTATGAGATATAATATACTGTAGTCATTTTCATAAACGACATCCATTTTTGAATGTGTTACAACTTCATCTGTCTCCAGATCTACAGTCAATCCTCTTGCCTTCATAAAGTGGTATACTGCAAGTCAGTTAAAATTAAAATTAAATCTGACTTCGTATAATGTGCAATTTAATTAATTTTTAATATTTCTTGTTGCTTGCAGTACGTAATGTGTCCAAAATTCTATAAGTCCACAACTAAAAATGAAACCTTGGCTATATTCTTTCATTCTATTTTAAGTCCAATATGTTTGTCTTGTAACTCGCTTTTGAGGTTCGAATAGATCTCTTGCGAACCACAAGGATGGTAACGTAGATATGTAAATCTTAAGGGCTTTTTGAACAATGTTTACTGAACAAGCTTTATAATTTGTATGTATGTATGTATGTATGTATGTATGTATGTATGTATGTATGTGTGTATGTATGTATGTATATGGGCCCCCAAATTCGATTTTCAATTTTGAATTATATAGGAGTAAATTGAATTGAACAGGTTACATCAACTTCTTGTCTATGCGGATGACGTGAATATGTTAGGAGAAAATCCACAAACGATTAGGGAAAACACGGAAATTCTAGTTGAAGCAAGTAAAGCGATTGGGATGGAAGTAAATCCCGAAAAGACTAAGTATATGATTATGTCTCGTGACCAGAATATAGTACGAAATGGAACTATAAAATTTGGAGATTTATCCTTCGAAGAGGTGGAAAAATTCAAATATCTTGGAGCAACAGTAACAAACATAAATGACACTCGGGAGGAAATTAAAAGCAGAATAAATATGGGAAATGCCTGTTATTACTTGGTTGAGAAGCTTTTGTCATCTAGTCTTCTGTCAAAGAATCTGAAAGTTAGAATTTATAAGACAGTTATATTACCGGTTGTTCTGTATGGTTGTGAAACTTGAACTCTCACTTTGAGAGATGAACAGAGATTAAGAGTGTTTGAGAATAAGGTTCTTAGGTAAATATTTGGGGCTAAGAGGGATGAAGTTACAGGAGAATGGAGAAAGTTACACAACACAGAGCTGCACGCATTGTATACTTCACCTGACATAATTAGGAAAAAAAAATCCAGACGTTTGAGATGGGCAGGACATGTAGCACGTATGGGCGAATCCAGAAATGCATATAGAGTGTTAGTTGGGAGGTCGGAGGGCAAAAGACCTTTGGGGAGGCCGAGACGTAAATGGAAAGATAATATTAAAATTGATTTGAGGGAGGTAGGATATGATGGTAAAGACTGGATTAATCTTGCTCAGGATAGGGACCAACGGCGGGCTTATGTGAGGGCGGCAATGAACCTCCGGGTTCCTTAAAAGCCAGTAAGTAAGTAAGTAAGTATAGGAGTAAATTGCTTAGGTTACTCAAAGAATTATGTCACCAAAGTTTGAAAGACACTAAGGAAAAAATTTGGATCCATCCATCCATCTATCCATCCATCCATCCAGCCATCCATCCATCCATTGATTAGTTATTTATTTACTCGTGTTTATTTATTTATTTTGGATTAATTTTTTTAATAGTTGATGTAGTTAGAATTTATAAAACAGTTATATTACCTGTTCTTCTGTATGGTTGTGAAACTTGGACTCTCACTCTGAGAGAGGAACATAGGTTAAAGGTGTTTGAGAATAAGGTTCTTAGGAAAATATTTGGGGCTAAGCGGGATGAAGTTACAGGAGAATGGAGAAAGTTACACAACACAGAACTGCACGCATTGTATTCTTCACCTAACATAATTAGGAACATTAAATCCAGACGTTTGAGATGGGCAGGGCATGTAGCACTTATGAGCGAATCCAGAAATGCATATAGAGTGTTAGTTGGGAGACCGGAGGGAAAAAGACCTTTGGGGAGGCAGAGACGTAGATGGAAGGATAATATTAAAATGGATTTGAGGGAGGTGGGATATGATGATAGAGACTGGATTAATCTTACTCAGGATAGGGACCGATGGCGGGCTTATGTGAGGGCAGCAATGAACCTTCGGGTTCCTTAAAAGCCATTTGTGAGTAAGTAAGTAAGTAAGAGTTGATGTAGGCCTATAAGCTACTTTCTGTTTCGAATTTTAGAAGCTGTTGAAAGATAAGATAATACGGTGGTAATGGAATAATGGTTGAATAGGAATTATACTGACCATTATTATTTCATTTAATGTATAATTTCATCACTGAAGCTACATAAAAAGCGTTACGATTATTCGGAAATAGACAAATACAATAACATGAATTCTGGTGTGTAGTAACTTAGCAATCCTTATAGACGGCGTGTATAATAGGCTATTAAGAGTAATATAGCGATATTAGACCAAGAAATGAATGAATATGGCAGAGGAAACCGGAGTAGACGGACACAATGTATCTTACAATCACAATTACGACCTTAAATTTCACACGATCTGTCGAGAATCAAACTTCAGCCCATTTTGTGACGTATTTTACCCGACTGATTTACAGCTTAGTTGTCCATATGAAGTGAAGTAATATAATTATCTTTATGACAGCGTCTAATCACCAAGTGCTAACACAAAAATATTAAATTACGATATTTATTAAGTAAGTAATGAAGAAAACCACAACTGCAGGCCTAGTAATTTTCAAGCCTGTAAGACAGAATGAAAAGTCAACTGTGACATAATCTCCTACTTCACTGATGATGAGGTGCAAACACCCACGCAATATAACAAAAAAGCTCCAAACATGAAGATGCCGTAACTTAAAATGATCCCAGAATATCAATAACGAAGCGAGATAGGCCACGTGCATTAGCCCCGTAATGATATTATTCAGTCCGCTATGAAATTGCAGGTTATGGTCTCTCCTCACCGCAAGATCTTTCTTCCTCGTTGTCGCCATTATTGGGCTCTCTCTATAGCAATTTCACTAAATTTTCTTCACGCGATAAGTATATGAATTATACTAAAATTTGTGCCCTTGTTATACATTCATTTTCTGCACACCGCACGTTACGGCTAAAGCATATTACAGATCGGTATTTTAAAAAGGTGTTAATATTACTACGCTATGCTACGCTCTATTATGTTGTACCGCTAGTACCGTAGTTGAGGGATTAATTTAATACATAACCGTAGATCAGTCAATTGAAGTTTTCTCGTAAAAGTTCGATCCCATTCATACCCATGAAATTTGTGATGGACTTGACAGATATCGTTCAGGTTCTCTCCAATAATATTGTTTTCTATACTACTTGCTTCAATATTGCCATATAATCATTACTGAATAGATCCTATAAGGGTCTTACAATTCGATTCCATTTATATCCCATTGAATTTATGATGACAATGATCATCATCATCATCATCATCATCATCATCATCGTCGTCGTCCTTGCAGGTATTAGGCCTAGTGGCCTGTTACGGTCTCCGTCCATCTTTTCAAGGGGGGGGGGTCCCAAAGATCGTCTTCCATGTGGTATATAGCGGAGAATTTGTCTTGGGAGTCTGGAACGGTCCATCCTATTGACATGCTTAAGCCATTTTTGTCTATAGTGGTTGAGATGTTCATAAATAGGTGTAACTTTCAATTCTTTTGTAATTAGTTCATTCCTTTTGTGGTCAAGCAAGCTGTAGCCGGCAGTCCTCCTTAGAAATCTCATTTCCGCAGTTGTTAGGCGTTGAACATCTGAGTTTCGGACAGTCCAGGTCTCACTACCATACATGAGGACAGGTCTTGCTAGAACTTTATATGCTTTTAACCTGGTATGTTTTTGAGATTCCATGGTTGTGAAAACCTGGTTGATGGTTCTTAAGGCTCCATTAAAAAGTTGAATATTTTCAGATATATCAGTAACAGGTAAATATGTCAAATTATAACCTAAATATTTAAATAAATTTACCTGTTATAACGTATGGGTTCCAATGCAAATTTTACTCCTAACTGGCTGTTTACCTTGGAAAGCGATCATTTTTGTTTTGTTTGGGGAAATTTTCATATTGAAATTTTGTGCTATTATATTCAGGTGATATATTGAGTATTGCAGTTCGTCTTCATTTGTAGCAAAAAGAACCTGATCGTCTGCATATAATAATGTATCTAGAGTACAATTTGGGAAGAGCGGGATATTTCCATGAATTGTTAATCGACAATGTCTGATGATGGAGTTGATGTATATATTGAATAAAAGTGGTAAGAGGGGGTATCCTTGACGAACTCCACAGTTTATCGGTCTCCATTCGGTATGTTCTGATCCAATAGTAATTTTGATAATATTGTGGTTATATAATTCGTAAATTGTTCTTATAATAGCGTTTGGAACTGAATCATCTGCCAAAATTTGAATGAGTTTATTTCTGTCAACACGGTCGAAAGCTTTTTCGTAATCAATAAAAGCCAAGTGAGTTTCTTATTAAATTCCCAATGTTTTTCAATCAAAATCTTCAAAGTAAAATATCCATCTGCGCAAGATCAGCCTTTTCGAAAACCGTTTTGTTCTTCACCAATGAGAATTTTGTAGTGAGCTTCCAACTTAAGAGCTATTATTCTTGAGAAAATTTTGTATCCACTATTTAGGAGACTGATTCCTCTGTAGTTTGTGCAATCTTTGATGTTGCCTTTCTTGAAGATTGGGATGATGATAGCTTTTTGCCATGTTGTTGGCGGAGCCTCTCCTTCAAGTATTCTGTTCAAAAGATTAAGAAATTTTATTTTGAGAGATATGTCAGCATATTTGAAAAATTCTATAGGGAGATGACAAAGATAATAATCATAATAACCATTGTTACCATAACAGATATATTCTGTAGGACCAAAAATTAATCTTTACGTAGATTCTTCACCCAACAGTACATATACCTACTGTGGAATCTCGGCCACCACATCACTCAGTTGAGTGCGCTCCTTGTATAATGGCAGTTGACTTAATGTATGTCAACATATATGTCGAACTTGAAGTCAGGCCACAAAGGGAAAAACAATAGAGGAGAGGGATTCGATCCGGTCCTGTGGATTGAACTTCGGCGTAGTTCAGTGATTAGAGCATTTGGTACGTAGAACCAAGGATCCGGGTTCGATCTCCGGCGTCGAAGCGAATTTTTCTCCTCTAATAATCATAGTTTCAACCAGTTGAAAGGACTTGATATATTTTATCATGTAACCATTTTTTCTTACCGCGTACTGTACGAGTCACCCCGAAGGTAAATATTCCTAACGATTCGGTGAAAGGGAATATTTTTACCTGAAAGTGCGGCTACTCTCCCACATGTTGCGCGGACTTCGTGATAGTCGGATAAGAAAGGACATTCTCCGCACCGGGGGCTTTCTACTGGGCAATCTCTTTTTAACACACATCACATACAACGACACCAAGACTGTTACACTTTCTTTGTGGTTTTATTGTTAATTGGCGTTAGAAACGGCTCGTCTGTTATAGTTATTACAGTTTATCCCTTTTGGTTTGCCATATCTTTAAAACCGCGGTCGGAACTTCAAAAGAAAGCGACACTATCCATTTAAACCTGCGGTACTTTCAAACATATTAAATTTAATGTTATCACCAACATCATCATGACCGCGGATTAGTCTTCTAGACATGACCAAGCTGCATATTCAATGGATGTCTCTGACTCGGGGCGTATATTTCCTTGTTCCTTCGTCCTTGTGAAATGTAATTATTTATATTTTACGTGTTAGATAGTTATTTATTCTTTTAACGTCCTAATACGAGTTTTCTTTATATTTCTTTATGTTTTTAATGTCAGTGTTACTTGTATGAAGCGGTAGGTCTCAATTCTTACTTTCCGCAATTAGGTCATCAGGTAATGCTTTAAACTTAATAAAATCGTATCTTAACGACAGAATTCAAATAACGAAAATTAACAATTATTCAAGTGAACCTTCGATTATTAATTTAGGTGTTCCCCAAGGCACAGTTCTAGGCCCTATTTTATGTTTAATATATATTAATGACTAAGGAACATTAAATCCAGACGTTTGAGATGGGCAGGGCATGTAGCACGTATGGGGGAATCCAGAAATGCATATAGAGTGTTAGTTGGGAGGCCGGAGGGAAAAAGACCTTTAGGGAGGCCGAGACGTAGATGGGAAGATAATATTAAAATGGATTTGAGGGAGGTGGGATATGATGATAGAGAATGAATTAATCTTGCTCAGGATAGAGAGCAATGGCGGGCTTATGTGAGGGCGGCAATGAAACCTCCGGATTCCTTAAAAGCCAGTAAGTAAGTATATACGAGTATTAATGACTTATTAAAAATTGACTTACAACAATACAATGGTGTTCATTATTCTTATGCAGATGACACAGTTTTACTTTTTGGTGGAAAAACCTGGCATGATGCATATAATAATTCAAATAATGGACTTAAATTAATAAAAAAAATGGTTTGACATAAATTATCTTTCTATTAACGAATATAAAACCATAATTATTCCATTCTCATTATCTAAAAAATGTAACAAACCTCCTACATCTATAATAAGTATTAAATTACATAATTCTGATTGTTGTCTTATACAGTGTAAATGTCCGATTATTAAGGTGTCCTCTAAAGTTTAACTATTTAGCCATAATTTTCGATAATCATTTAAAATGGAACCAACAAATTAATTACCTTTCTAATAAATTACGTAAAATAATATATTATTTTGTTTTATTGAGGAATTACTTGTCAATAAGTTTATTACGCACAATATATTTAACTTTATTTCAATCGGTAATTATGTATGGAATTATAGGTAGCTCATTTAAATCCAATTTTAATCCACTTTATTTATTACAGAAGAAAATAATTAAAAATATGTCTTCATAAACCTATTGATTTTCCATCTCAAAAATTGTTTCTAGACTTTAATGTTCTCAAAATAAGACAAATTTATTATATTGTATTAATAACATTCATACATAAAAATCGAAATTGGATTTAAATATCCTAATTTTGACAATTCTAATAGTTCTACTATTGAATTAAAAAATTTATGTATGGATTTTATAAAAATTGAAAAATTGTAAATTTAAATTTATATATTCTAATTGCATAGTAGACACAAGACAAATTGTACTGCATACTTATTAATTTAAATTCGGGAATCCGCCCCTGAGCATGAGGTCTATTCTTTCAGGGGTGAGCTAAAGCTTTTTTTGTATATATTATATTTTATGTTACAATAATTAGCAAAATAAAGAAATAAATAAAAACAACAGCAATTTCTAAACAGCAGTATCTTAAAGAAAATATATTTTGCCTATTTTCATTTCATTATGTCCTATGGGATAATATTTTGGAGAAATTCTGCAGATAGTAAAAATATATTCTTACATCAAAAAGAGCATTAGAATAATAGTTGGAACAAAGGCTGGAGAATCGTGTAAATTATTTAAAAAAAATTAGACTTCTGACCTTAACAAGTCAATACATTATCCTATTGTGTAATAAAGAAAAATTTCCAACTAATTCAGCCATACACAGTATAAATACCAGCAGAAATAATGATTTTCATATCTCATCATCAAGTTTATCATGCTATAAAGGAGAGTACGTTACATGGCGATAAACATTTTCAATAGTCTTCCGAAGCCATTAAGAATCATAAAGAAAACCTGCATTATATAATGTAAAACTAAAAAAAAAATTACTTAATAACTCACCTTTCTATCCTGTAGATGTGTAGATGAATTCTTGACATTTCACAGTACTGTGTAAATATTTTAATAAGATTAAATGGTAAACATATTGCATTGTATAGTATGTTATTGTTATTAAGGTATTAATTCTGTACATATTTCATATTTGCATTTTTATACTTAAGCGTAAGAATTTATTGCACATGTTCTTTTTTCTATGCTATAAAGCAAATTTAAGAATATTATGGAATGAATAAATCTGTCTATCTGTCTGTCTGTCTGTCTGCCTGCCTGCCTGCCTATACAGAGCGTTTCTGAGGTGGTGTTACAAACTTTCAGGAATGATGGCGAAGGGCACATGTATCAATTTGAGATAAGGAACCATGGTCCGAAAATGACTGAGTCGAAAGTTATAAGCAAAAATAGTTGTGTGGAAATGGAATTGTTAATTTGGCACCACGTGCCCTCCTTCCCTTAACCTCTGTAACACTCGTGGAAAAATGGTATTGGCTGGATGTCTCCTACGTGGGTACTCGTACCCGATACAATCTGTAAGCTTGTCCACTGTTCCCATTGGCTCATCCGTATTTGAAAATCAGGTCTGCTTATTCCGCTTTCGTGTATTCCTCCATTTCACTAGGACTGATCGACTGGACACTGCAACTTGTACACATACATTCCTGTCTACAGACGTGCATATCAGGACCGACCATGTCCGTTACACATTACGCTATGTGCATTGATTTAGTGTAGTTTCCTGTCCCCATCCCTCAGACAGCGCACTGAATGGAATACTGTAAGTAGATAATGTAAACAACGTCAGATGAATACAGTATGTGTAAGATGTACAGATAAATACACATAAATAAGGTGTACAGAGAAATAAGATTATTTAATTTCCGTAGAACTATTGGACTTTCGACTCGTTCATTTCCGGACCAGGATTCCTTACCTCAAATTGATACCTTAACCTTTCGCCATCATCCCTGAAAGTTTGTAACACTACCTCGGAAACACTCTGTATATATCAGCATGCTCCATTACATTGGAGTAATACTATATACTTTACATAAGATAATTATTACAATTATTGGTTACACGTAATTTGTAACACTGCACTTACAAAATATTTGTAATTTTGATTAAGAGCTTTCAATTCTTATAGATTCAGGTGTTGCCTAATTATATCTGTGGTGTTTGGGTAAAGGGAGGTAAGTCATAAAAATGAGTTCAGATATAGTCTAAGTGAAAATTAAACTTGGAACGCTTATTAAAAATAATTTTCTACACAAAACACATCAACTGCTACTATTCTTTGATTTTTGCAGCTGTATAATTTAACTTGTGTGATCATCTGGGGAACAAAATTCCATCTGCACAAAAAATACCCCTTTACCCAAACACCACAGATATACTAGTGCATTTTTTTTTTTTATTTTTGCCTATTTTAGGTTACAATCATTGTTACATTGTTATTTCTAATTTGGATTTTTATTACATTTAGTTAAAGGTATAGATTTTACATATTTTTGTAAAGATTTTTATGTACTTTTTTGTGGATATGTATAATTTTTTACCCTTTTATTACATTCATACGTTTTTAAACTCTTAATCCTACAAGAAGTAACTCGAATTATTCCGAAAATAATGTGAAATTATATGAAAATAAAAAGAAAAAATTGGTTTACATATCCTAACAGTCACGTTTACGGCGAGATTTTGCTAGTACGCATTTTTCTATAACAATTACCACTTAATTTCCTCCTTCATGTTGTCTGTATTTGTTAATATATCTTAGCATACACAAGACTCTAATTTTATCATCTTATGCCCATATATGCTGCAGGAAAATCTGATGGAATCTTAACGCAAAGAAATAAGGCGCCATGAAATTTAGACCCTGACCTGAACAGGAAATCAGTGTATAAAATTTTACCCATGTACGAATACATCTTATCTTACACCAGTGAATGTGGACCTAAGAGTTTTTGTTTGTGTGTAAAATTACATACAAAACACGAGTTCCATAATCTACACATCTCGTTTCATTACAAGTTTTTCCTGCCGGAGTCTTCCTCCTCCTCCTCTTTTCCACATAAAAAAATCCACGTTAGAAAAAACCTTTCACAAGAACTTGTAATTTTCGTGATTGTTGCCATTAAGCCGGTTGGCGCCCCCTCCCCCAACCCCTTTGCACTGCGCCGTCCTGCCACAGTGTGTGAGTGTTTAAAATATACGCATTATGGTAATCACAACATATGGACTCCGTGTAGGGGAAGGCCTGGCTACGAGGCTTCGCCAGTAATTTTCTTCTCATTCAGCATTGGGGTGTGGATTATAAAAATTACTCTGCATTATAAATACTTCGAATCTAAGGAAACTCAATTCGGAAAGTCGTATTATGTATTCATTAAAATGCTAATGAAGTTAACAAAAGCTACCTCCTGATTTATTTACTCGTGTACGTATAGAGCTTAGGCAATTACGACAAACTTGCTTCTTGCATGCAAAGTATAGGCAACGATTTGCTGACAGACATAAAGCGATCTCAAGAAAGTGAAAATTGACATCACTGCTACAGTTCAGGTTTCAGTATTGTGATTTTATAGAAAACAATATGTGCATTCATTTTATAATCAACATAAATGTGATTTTTTCAATACAAAAATTGTACAGAGTTACGCAATAAGAGACCAAGCGCCAAAATCTGTTTCGAGATATTGGCCATTGAAATAAATCTGTTTTTTATAAAACATTTTATGCAAGAAATATTAATACCAAAAAAGACTAACCCATTTTTGATAAGAGACCAGCAGTTGAATTAATATTTCAAAACAAAATAAATAAATAAATTTTATGCAATAAACGAATTTTTGGTCATAAATAGCAGCAAAATTCAGATATCGCATTCTTGATATTTTGCGAGGTAAATTAGCCTGCCATCAACAGATTTGTGCAAATATCTCTCTCTCTTTTTTTTTTAAATTGTCGGTTGGTCTATTATTGCGTAACTCCGTCCAATTGTATCCTAAACAGATCCGAAGTTTCTGTAGGTTTATACAGGGATAGAGGTGGCTTCTCGTTTTCAAAATTTATCCGCATGTCATCAGCTAAGTACAAGATCTCATCATAACAATTTACTCAGTATACCCTACCACAAGACTTTATATTCTTCATCTTATACAGTTTCAGTTGCTAGAAATTGTAACTCGCTACCGAGTGATGTAAGGGGTTGTTGGACAATAACTTCATTTAGGTCAAAATTACATAAATTCTTGCTTAACAGATTAATTGCTGATTAATACTTATTACCAGGGAACGGATTTATATGGACTAAAAATATATGAAATATGTAAATATATATGTAGTTATTTTTACCAAAATATGGAATTAAATATGGATTTTTACCAAAATATGGAATTAAATATGGACTTAAAATTATAAAAAAATGACTATGTACGTTAAATATTGGTACATTTTAATCAAACTAAACAAAAAATATAATGGACGTACCTTATCTTCCAATGTAGTTTCAACAAAACACAATTTTTATTGTCTGTTACCATAACAATAGGTTACAAACATTTCTTTCAAGTGCTGAAAAGTGAATCTTCTTCTATTGTCTCTGAGGATAGATTTATACTGACTAAAAGAGCGTTCGACGTCACAAGAAGTAACTGGTACATAATTCAATTTCACAATGTCTGCTGGGGATAAGTCCAAGTTAATCTTCACTGTTGATTCACCACTCATCACAGCAACAACCTTTTGTAGTTCTTCATATCCAGGGTTTTTTGAAAGTACAGTGTCCACCTTAGCTCTTACTGCATCTGCAACTTTACCTCTACCACGATTCAGTTGTTCCACAGTACTATTTATAATTTCAAAACTTTCAGATAGTGAAAGGTGCCTATTTTGGAGACTTTTGAGCGTTTTTATGATGCATGAAAATGTATGCTGAATGTGAGCTAAGTCATTCTTCACACTTATGTCACAGGTAACTGTTTTCGCAGTATCAATTGAGACTGCATCTTCAGAGTCCAATGCAAGGAGAACATTGTTAATAGAGTCTATATGTTCGGCATAATATTCAACTGCTTCTAGCCATGTACCCCATCTAGTTAAAATTGGCTTTGGTGGCAATGGAATTTCAGGGTACATTTCTTTCAACACGTTAACTCTACTGGGAGCTTTGAGAAATACTTTTTTCACTGATGAAATCAACAAATCTACTTTAGGGAAATTGTCTCTGACCACTTCTGCCACACGATGAAATGCATGCGCCACACAAGTAAAATGAGTCAATTTAGGATATACAACAGATAATGCTTGTCCAGCTTTGACCATATAAGGGGCAGCATCGCTAATAAAGAATAACACATTATCGTACATAATACCCTTTGGCCACAGGATACCCATAGCTTCGTTGAACAGTTTAACTATAGTTTTGTTATTGCACTTTTCTAGAACATCACAATGTAAAAGAATTCGTTCAGAATATTGTTCACTTAACAAACCGATAACTACATTACCAACAAGTCTACCTTCTTTGTCGGGAGTCTCATCAATGGAAACCCAAATTGAACTATCTTTAATTTCATCTCTTATCTTCTGTATTGTCTCATCGTAGATGGATGGAGCATACGTCTTCCTAAGTGTTGACTCATCCGGGATTGTATGTTGAGTATATTTTTCAAGGAATTCCCTGAAGACCTTATTCTTTAGTTTGTAGAGAGGAATATCAGCAGAGATGAGAGAACGGCACAGGTCGATGTTAAACTCAGATCTTACATTCGATGTTGTTGGTTGTGTTAAAAACAATTGTCTCTGCTTGGAATTTAGTTGTTTGTTGGCCTGATGTTTACTAGTTGTAATGTGTTGTTGCACCAGGAACTTTTGTGTAGATGATACTGCACACTGACACAAATTACAAAATAATATTTTATTGTCAGTTGATAAACCATCTTCTTTAAATTCTGAAATGTAACTTGTTAGTTTTGATTTTAAATTGACTGAATGACGTACTTTTGGCATATTTACCGTCTTTATAGTATGATTTACAAAACTGAACCTATGTGTACTCTGACTGGCATTTAACTGTTGAGCTGCACAACTGAAGTCTGTTAAAAATTTTAAATTAAATTAATACAGTTTTGTAACTTACTTTCCCATTGTTGATAGGACTGCTAATTTTCAAATAACTCTGATGTTAAAGGGATTACTGAACATGTGTTTAAATCTCTATTGTTGAAATGTATTTTTAAAAGTTAATGGAATTTTGTTTTGTTTTATTGTTAAACCTAATATAATATGGACTGTTTTATATGAAATATGGAAAATATATGGAAATTAACGAAAATATGTACTAAACTCTAAAATATGGAAAAATATGGAAAATAAAAGTAGGATTTTTCAACCCTACACATTGTGAAACATAAAGATAATGCAAAATATAAATTATATTAGCTTTATAAGTAAATATGTATTTACATATAAATCCTTTCCCTGCTTATTACATATAATGAAACTAACATCTGTCCATTCTTATTATTAACATTAATTTCTCTAAATAGACTTACAAAACCTCTAATTGCAATTACATTAATATTCTCATTATATATATATATATATATATATATATATATATATATATATATATATATATAAACATATATTTCTCCCTGTAACATAGTTCTAGTAAGCTTATATTAAATTAATTTTCATAATTTTAATAGCTATCTCAAATCTCAAGTTAAATATAATTTATTGAATTAAATTAGCTCATAAATTAAGTTACTACTTTACCTTATAGGTTTATCTAAATTTAAATAAATATGTAGTCTACTAGTTGTTAAAACTTAACTGAAGAATATTCCTGGAGAACCTTTTAAGTGTAGTGTAAATATTCGTAATTTAAATATGTATTCTATTGATTAAGGCTGGTTGAGTGGAAGAGAAGGCCTTATGGCCTTAACTCTGCCAGCGAAAATAAAACATTATTATTATTATTATTATTATTATTATTATTATTATTACTATTATTATTACCTCTATACCTGTATAAAGAGGTAATTTATAAAACAGTTATATTACCGGTTGTTCTGTATGGTTGTGAAACTTGGATTCTCACTTTGAGAGAGGAACAGACATTAAGGGTGTTTGAAAATAAAGTTCTTAGGAAAATATTTGGAGCTAAGAGAGATGAAGTTACAGGAGAATAGAGAAAGTTACAAAACGCAGAACTGTACGCATTGTATTCTTCACCTGACATAATTAGGAACATTAAATCCAGACGTTTGAAATGGGTAGGGCATGTAGCACGTATGGGCGAATCCAGAAATGCATATAGGTACAGGTGCTTACCTCTTTACCTATATAAAGAGGTAATTTATAAAACAGTTCTATTACCGGTTGTTCTGTATGGTTATGAAATTTCGACTCTCACTTTGAGAGAGGAACAGACATTAAGGGTGTTTGAGAATAAGGTTCTTAAGAAAATATTTGGGGCTAAGAGGGATGAAGTTACAGGAGAATGGAGAAAGTTACACAACACAGAACTGCATGCATTGTGTTCTTCACCTGATATAATTATGAACATTAAATCCAGACGTTTGAGATGGGGTGGGCATGTAGCACGTATGGGCGAATCCAAAATTGCATATAGTGTCTTAGTTGGGAGACCGGAGGGAAAAAGACCTTTGGAAATGCCGAGAGGTAGATGGGAGGATAATATTAAAATGGATTTGAGGGAGGTGGGATATGATGATAGAGATTGGATTAATCTTTCACAGGATAGGGACCGATGGCGGGCTTATGTGAGGGCGGCAATGAACCTGCGGGCTCCTTAAAAGCCATTTGTAAGTATAGAGGTGCTTATCGGACGAGACACAGAGGACATCAAACGTTTTAGCCAAAACAGATTTCTTTTGTTCACTCTTAAAGGAATAAATTGCGTGCTGATCATGCTGCATGGTTAAGCCAACTCCACTACCACGTATTGCTTTCAAGCCATCAAATACATATACTGAACCTCTCGTGGTGCTTTCCCGTATCTCACAGAACTACACCACTGTTCATATCCCTGTGAGGAAAGACAGAAAGAACCTTGGGGTTCTGGTGCCTCTTATATAAATCTATCATTCTTCTGTAATCCATTCCATCACTTTCAGTCTTGGGACAAATCCCAAAAAACACTCACCATGTCGACAATGGATTCGGCGTCACGCAAATATAAGTGGCGACCTGTTTTTGGAGACTAAGATTACAATGAAAGGAAAATTGTGAGTGGAATGACGAGAGGAAAACGGGCAAATCCCGACAAAGACTTCACAACCTTGGCTTTGTTAACCACAAATATAAATCCGTCGTAACAGACATTTGAACTTGGGTCTGTTATTATTATTATTATTATTATTATTATTATTATTATTATTATTATATCATAAAGTGATCTACCGTCATGAGACATTGGAAATAAAAGGAAAAAGACTATCTGAGATTCAAAAAGGCAAAAGTTCCCAAATGTTGATAATTTTATTATTATTATTATTATTATTATTATTATTATTATTATTATTATCATCATAATCATCATCATAATCATCATCATAATCATCATCATATCTTATCGCAGCTATCACTTCTCTGAAATTTTTATTTTATTTAGTAGTGGTACCACATAATCCTTGCTTCGATTTTCACAATGTTATCCGTGATGTTCCCAGCTTGGCTGAATTGTGTAGGATGTGTGTTAAATAATGTGTTTCTGACATTATTTCAAAAATACCACTTTTAAGCTCTTTCTTTAGAGCTGTTTGGTAAAATTAATCATCACTTGTGTCACAGAGATTTTATTTTTTCAAATAAGCTGAGGAGCTTGACTTAAAGAATTATATTTAAAATTAGTTTCCGCGTCCTTTTTTTACGAAACGTATTGACACATCTACCAATAAGGACGTTTAGTAATTATTATTGCCTCTAATTACTATATCTGACCTACTACATGCTAGAAAGGACAGTGTTCAAGCCCGGGGAGAGACGGCGTTTTTTATGTCGTCATAACTTCCAAAACGAGTTCGGAGTCTACTCAGCCTCTTATAAAATAGAGCATTCGTTCCTCCTCATGGGTAAAAAACGGTCATATGTTTTCTTTCTCTTTATTCTATAAAAATAAAATATTTACTTTGAATTAGGGACAGATCTGTGAACATACCACTTTGTTTATTATTATTATTAGACTATTATTATTAATTATATTGTTATTGCATTATTATTATTATTATTATTATTATTATTATTATTATTATTATTAAGGTTGGGACATAAGTCTTGGCAACTTTTTTCTCTTCAAAGTTAAGTGATAGTATCACAAGATGACGTATGTCGTATGACATTCTTAGTATGTGGTAGCATCATTAGGTGGCAATGTGATGTAGGTTACTGTTATCGTACAGAGGGCAATGTGAATTCAGTTGTGATTCGACCGCCGTGCCGTGAATTCATAGTACGATTTTGTGGTCGTATCACTAGATGGCAATGCGATATTGTTATCCCACAAAGAGCGCTGTTACGCGTAATGCATAATGCAGTTGTGAGTCGACCATCGTGCATAACCCCTTGGGATTTTAGGGTAGGTATGCTGTAATGTTATTCGAACTACCGTAATAAACATGAATAGCATGATGCTGTGTAATTTATGAATGTTCGATCTCTAACCTACTCCACATCCTAGTACACATACTACGCCCTTTAATTTGCATATTTCAAAATTTCGAACCATGCTCAGAATTTTACAAAAATAATTATGATTTAGCCTACTGATGTCCGAGCCCTCGTATTATTATTATTATTATTATTATTATTATTATTATTATTATTATTATATTTATTTTAAGAACAATATAAATTAAACACGGTTTTGGTACACATTCATAAGTGTATCTACATAATTCCTATTAAAAACGGGGGAAAAAAAGAGAACCTAGACAAAATCTGTTACTTCCCTTAAATTAATTCGTTTTAAGAAATAATACGCTGCAATAATGTCAATTTTTTGCACTTCAATAAGGAATTGTGTCAAACTATTTTAAATTTCTCATATAGTTTTTATTAATATAGAAATTAAGGTACAAAGGCTCGATCTTAATAATATTACATACCTCATTACTGAAAAAATGTCATGCTACTAGTACGATAATATCAATATGATTCGTAATTTTTTTATTATTTGTAAGGTCTATCAATATGTATTGATAGATATTGAGTCGTCTATTTCAATATACTTTACAAGTGTCCTCATCAATTACAGTTTCCGCTATAAAATTCAATACTGTAGTACCTAATGCATGGGAAGTTGCTTCACAATATTTGCAGTAGATTGACAATCGGTCACGACCGTCTTGTCAAACATCTACGGAAATTATATATAATGTTTTCAACTGTGTTTCATTCAACAGCGAAGTCCTCGTGGTTAGAGAATATGTTTAAATGCGTGACTTTATTAGTCTAAGTGGATGTTAGAATTATTTTAAAATATTGAAGAGCATAATTGTCACGACATTGTCAAATGCAACTGTTGGCTGGCTTACCGAGGACGGAGCCCGTATTAATTCTTAGGTTTTACTGACCCATTGTACTCCTTGGCTTGGCTTTGACGTGGGCTGGACCTGAGTTTAAGGTAGAAAATAAATAATTGTCGTAAAAATGTACAAATGAAAAATTATATTTGTGCATATTGCAAAATGCTTGTGCAATATTATAAATAATTGTGCAGAAAGATAAAATTAATAAAGTATGCAGTCCACACCTGTGGAGTAACGGTCAACGCGTCTGGCTGCGAAACCAGGTGGCCCGGGTTCGATTCCCGGTCGGGGCAAGTTACCTGGTTGAGGTTTTTTCCGGAGTTTTCCCTCAACCCAAGCTGAGCAAATGCTAGGTAACTTTCGGTGCTGGACCCCGGACTCATTTCACCGGCATTATCACCTTCATCTCATTCAGACGCTAAATAACCTAAGCTGTTGATAAAGCGTCGTAAAATAACCTACAAAAAAATAATAAAGTATGCAGAAATAAAAAGTTATGTAGCCTAATTTGTTTCTTGAAGTTTTAATACTTTCAATCCATCTTATCACTCTAGATATGCTTATGTAAGTAAATCATTAAACGTAGGTATGTTTAGAATCAATTACTGCAGAATTTACGTTACATTAAAAAACGTTATTTTATGGGTATTCTAAATTTTGAAATTCTTGACTAGTAGGCCCTTCAAGATTTATTGTTAGCGAGTTCTAACTCTTTTACTGAAAGGCGGTTTCTAACCTACCAGTTTTTACAAGATTCATGCAACTAAATCCTCGCTCACAATTTACAGTATGCGATGCGATTATACAAATCAATTAGAAGAAATTGTTCACTTAACTTACATGAATTGCACCAACTTTTTGAAATCAATTCCTGAACGTCTATTGCTCAATACATTTTTTGAACATTGTCCATGTCATTAGCATTTCATTTAAATTCAGATTAGTTCAAAAACATCTCTGATTTCATTTTCTCCATTACCACCTCCGTTTCTGAAGTCCAATGTGGTTGTCGCATTTTTGCACATTTACAGTACATTCAAAGTCTGTTGCATTTTTAGAAGTCGAGTAGCAAAATGCGACAAATGCGACTGTAGCTTAAACCCTGGGCTGGACCCGGGACGAGTCAGGACACTTAGGCACGGTTTTTCCTTTTGTGCACCCTTATATGCGATGATTGTCCAATCCGACAGGTGACCTGGGTAACATACCTGAATCCGACGCTGACAGATGGGCCATCTTGAGTCAGCCCCTGATAGAGCCAGGTCCCGCTTCGCGAAAAAGTAGCCTGATAAGCTCCAGGTGCCCGGAACCCTAAGACCTTCCTGATCAGCTGACGCTGATAGGTGGACCACCCTGCCTCAGCCCCTGATAGAGCCAGGTCCCGTCCCGAGTAGTCTGATGAGCCCCAGAAGCCTGCAGCTTCAATTCCTTGCTATATCAGCATCGGAAACCCGTACTACTTTAAGACTTTAACCCAGCCTATTTTTAATATTGTGGATGATAGATGAAATGAGGGCGGAAGGGGAGAGTGTTGGTGTAATGATAAAGGGAAAACCGGAGTACCCCTAGAAGAACTTTCTGTAACGTCCGCTTTTTCCACCACAAATTCCATCATGATCTGACCGGGGATCGAACCCGGGCCGCCTGAACGAAAGGCCAGTGTTTAGTACTGTAGCCACAGACGCGGCGATATTACTCCTTATATGCGATGTAATTACAGTCTGACTTCGGGCTTTTGGGGCTTATCAAGCACCGGTACTACTCGTCTGAAGAAAGGACCTGGTTCTGTCACAATATTGACCACTTATCAGCATCGTATTCACGAATGCCTCATAAGTGGTGCCTTGTGAGGTTCAGACCTGTTTTCGGACAGTTGACTAAACAAAATTTTTTTCATCAAAATAACTATCATGAATGGCAGTTATTTTATGTTATAACATAATCCAATATTTGAATTTATCCTAATGAAAACGAAAATATTTATTTGGCAATAACAAAGCATTACAACCACAAACGTAAGAACAAAAAACATTGTAGGATAACTGAGTCTCCAAAATAAGGAACTAAGCTGAGTACGCATGAAAGATATATCTTCGGAATATGTATTCCTATGTATTTCTCGTGTTAAATATTACTGTACCTGGTTGACATGTTTCGGTCTGTTATCGACCTTCTTCAGAACTGGTTGTTGCTGGTCTTGGCGCCTCTTGTTTTGTTTCCTGTGGTGGTCTGTTTGTGTAGTGTAATGTGGAGTCAAAGTGTGTGTATGTTCTGAAATTGAGTTGTGTGTTGAGAATTTCATTTGGATGTGTTTTTGTGTGTCTGTATATTTCGTATTGTTCTAGTGTGTTTAGTTTCTGGCTTTTTGGTTGCATGTGTAGAATTTCCATGTCTGTGTTGATGTCTCTGTAGATGTGGTTAGCATTGTGTTCTGCATATGTGGAGGTGTTTTGTAATTTTGTTATGGCTGTGATATTGTGTTCTTTGTAACGTGTTTGAAATTATCTGCTTGTCTGTCCTACGTAGAAGTTGTTGCAGGTGTTGAATTTGAGTTTGTATACGCCTGTGTGTTGAGATGTTTTTGTATAGTATTATATTTTGTTCTGTATGCGATGTTGTAATTGAATTTCTTCAATGAGGTTGCAATCTTGTGTGTGTTTTTGATTTCGTATGTTAGTGTAATATATTTTTGTGTTCTTGTTTTTGTCTTGTATTCTTATTTTCTGTCTTTCGTATTATGTTGTCTACTATGTTAGGGTTGTATCCGTTTTCTTGTGCTATGTAGGCCTACTTGATTGTAATATAACATGAAATTACGAAACTACTTGATTGTGTTTAGCTCTTCTTTGTAGTCTTGTTGGCTCACTGGTATGTTCAGTAGTCTGTGTACCATTGTTCGGAATGCAGCTTGTTTGTGTTGTGTTGGGTGATTGGATGTGTTGTGTATGTGTTGTTGTTGTTGTGCATGTTTTCTGCAGATTTTGAATTTGTATTTGTTGTCGACTTTTTATTGTGATGTCTAAACAATTTATGGATTTTATACTAAAAATTATGTTTCATGTGCATCATTTCGTAATAAATTGACTCGTAGATATTGCCGTCCAATAGCTTAAGAGAAGTCGCTGACAGAAAAAACAGGTATACATATGGGCAGATAGCATGTTCGAAACAGTATTTTTTTTTTGTATTAGAGATGTAAAAACGTGTACTGTACATCCGTAAACATCTTGAAATCGATTTTTTGCAGCATCAGCAGACTTTCTCGTACACTTCGTATAATGAGAAAGTGGAAATAAAAGAAAACAATCCTTACTATCATTACCATTTTTTACATTCTATCACTTTCTTGCGTCTTATGTTTTAGGCGGTGTAGCTCAGAATTTGGCTGTCAGTTGAAATTAAAAACTGAAAAGAAAAAGCCTTTAAGCGGGCTGTCTCATGTTTGTGTCACTACAATCTCCGCGGGTTTCGAACCGCCCGCGGTACAGACTTTCACTCGGTAATTTGACGTCCGTTTGTTCCTTTCCCGGTGTTTCTTGGAACTAATTTCATATTCTCAGACAATTCCACGGCGAGCGAATGGATTGGGAGCCGTTACAATTGTGTCAAAGAAAAGAGGCAAGTATGAAGGGTTACTAGAGTCGACCAATGCCAAATAACACGATCGGGAAACTAATCTGGTACATATCGACCCTATTAACTTGTGAAACAAAACTGCGTTTGCACAAAAAAGACTTAACCCCCTTTACCCGAACATCGAAATTTCTATTAATATTTTAAGAATGCACATTTCACGTCATTCTGAAGGAAACTCTGATGACTAAATACTTCCCTTCAGGACTCATGCCTTCCTTTTAATTTACGCGTCTTCTCTCTTCTCTTTTTCATATACAAAGTGTTAAAAAAAGTATCCAACATTTTATGTGGTGATAGTATGCATCAAAACAAGAAAAAAAATTCTAATAAACATGGGTCCTACAACACATAATTTCTGAGATCTGAACACTTGTTCATAGGAGGTGCTCAATGTGACGTCCATTCATGGCAATGCATTTTTCTGCCCTACAATACACCAGACTACCAGATAGTCATACCGTAGTTGACACCCTTGGCATGGAACAATGATACGACGCAAGGAATACTGAAAACAAAAGTTGCGGATATGAGCGGGGTTCAGCAGAGATGGTGTTGTGAATTTTCGTAATCAGCATGTGTAGGCTGATGAAAATCCCCATGCAGTTGAAGAAACAAGGCATCACCACCGACTCTCAATCAACGTATGAGCAAGCGTTCTTGGCGATAGATTAAGGGTCATACGTGCTACCACAGAGATTAAGGGCTCATTATCAAGACTTTCTTATTAAAGTATTGCCTACCTTGCTGGAGTATGTGCCATGTCAGCAAAGACTACAGATGTGGTTCATGCATGATGGCACACCAGCACATTTTTTTCCGCAATGAGCGTGAACATCTGACGCTGATATTTCAGGACCGCTTGATTGACTGGAGAGGCCCCCACCTTGGCCTGCTCATTTCCCAAACCTAAATCCCTAGACTTTTGGTTATCAAGAATAATCAGGTCAATTTCAAAGAGTGCGTGATTCCTTACGCAGAAGGGCAGAGGAATGCATTGCCATGAATGGACGTCACATTGAGCATCTCCTATGAACAAGTGTTCAGATCTCAGAAAATATGTGTTGTAGGACCCATGTTTATTAGACATTATTTTCTTATTTTGATGTATACTAGCACCTCCTAAAATATTGGATAACCTGTATATCACCTAGGCCTAGCTATATTAAAGTGTTATCCTTCTACAACACACTTGCTTAGTAAGGCATTATCTTTCTCCATGATTGTTTCTAACGTGAAACCTTTATCCTCAAGTGCCAAATGAATAAAGTGTTACGATAATTTCAATAGGCCCTATCCGATGTCACTTACTGTACACTTAGCAACGGGAATGATTTACGTCCCACTCTTCTGATGTCACTTGCTTAGTTGCGTATCAGAAGGTGGACTTTTTTGCATAAATTGCCGTGCAAGTTATTTCTTATTTCTCTTATCATAGACCCATAGTGACAACAAAGCAATTCAGATTAAACACAGGATTTCCATTGTACTGGTATGCGAAATATATTCCATAAATAAATGAAAAATAATAATCAATGATACAACACATAAATTGCACTCAATTTATTTTACTCTGACAAGCGAATATTCTGATCGTGGCAGATAAAATAATTTTTTTGTCTCCCAGTAATTTGTTAATAATGTCAAAAGAAGTGCTTATTCAAATTTTGGCCACTAGACCACAATTACGAGGCCGTCCACAAAGTGATTTTCCCTGGGGCCGTTTACAGAAAAAAGCAGAATTGCATGGAAAAGAGTTATTGAAACAGATAAAGCAATTGTTGTGCTATTTGTCAACACATCCCTCACTGGAATTGAGACATTTGCCATACCATGGGATCAATTTTTGTATCCTTGTATCCTAGAAGTCAACCGCCTGGGATCGGAACCAGCGTTTGACAGCCATCTGCACCTCTCTGTCGATCGCATGATATGACAAATGTCTCAGTTTCGGTGGGGAATATGTTGAAAAATAGCTCAACAATTGCTACCCCTGTCCCAATAAATTTTTGCAATGAAATTGTATTTTCTTTCTCTTAACGGCCCCTGGCAAACTTATTTTTTACGGTCCTTGTAATTTCGATCGAGGGCCAAAATTTGTCCAAGTACTTCTTTTGACAATATTAACATAGTGAAAGAAAAAATTTAGCTTTTTATCTGCCCCCATCAGAATGTTTGCTTGTGAGTCATATTCACAATCTTTATAAATAAAAATCAATTACTTAAAAGTCGAAACATCACTATAATACCCAATCAAGGGCATAAACGTTTCACGCAATTACAGGGATACTATGAATCCCTATCACTGTTTGTAGAAGTCTGTCCTTATAAAATCCGTTCAATCAATTCCTGTAGCTAAATTTTCAAAATATGGCAATCAAGATTACAGTGAATACGAAAAATTTTAACTTTTGTATAACTCTTAAGCCTACAATTTCTGTTTTAAACTATATATTATAGCCTATACTAACAAGTAAAGGCTTATTCACAATAAACCGGGAACGGAAACGAGAACATAAAAATTGTTAAAATAAAATATTTAAATATAAGCATTCACAATTAATGAGAAGCTTACCGGAATCAGGGAACGGAAACGGGAACGTGAAAGTTGGCCAAGTTTTAACTTTGCCGTTCTCGTTTCCGATCACAGCATACTAGTTTCATTCTGTCATCATCAAAAAGCTATTTGGTCGTCGTATATTTTGTAGCAAGGAGGCCGTGACAATTTCTTCTACATTCATTGCTTGTAACTAACTCAGAAATTCAGTAGAATCACTTTCAATATATGCTACGTATGTATGTGACCAGATTACCACGTGAATTGAGTTCTTAAATATTCTGTGTCATAAATATTGAAGTTGGTTAACCTGTGTTTATGTTGACTGGCTTGTACTCATGAGAGAACGCCATTGGTCAGTTACACACAACTAACATCAGAATGCATAACACTGACTTTACATATCGTTATTGACACACATATCGATAAGCAGAGTTGTCTCGGTTCTCGGTTTATTGTGAATAAAACATCTTTACATTCACGTCCTCCGCTTCCCGTTCTCGTTCTGGTTCCCGGTTTATTGTAGATCAGCCTTAAGGGTATATGTACTGTACGTGAGCGACTACAAATATTATCAGAAAATGCAGGCTCTAAAATTCTAGAATTGTAGGCCTATAAGAAAATAAATCACAATTCGACAAAAATTACAAGGTACCATAACAAGACATATTAGAACTTAAATATCTGATAAAAGTATAAAAAAGTTACTAATAATATTTTTCAAACCAGTTTTATGGAAGAATGAAAAAAAAAAAACAAAAACAAAAAAAATCTGCAGTTACATCATTTGATAACCATAACACTGTTGTGGTCTCTCTGACATCTTTAATATTTTTCCTTCATGTAATAAACACTTATTTCTGAAAAGTAGAATACTCTCAGACACATAGAGTTGTTTATTTTAATACAATTAATTCTTTATTTGTCCTATATAAAACATATTCAAATTGGTATAATGTTTAGAGACATAATTTTTCTATTTTCATAGAAATGGGCACTATTGTAGGCTACCTTTTGTATAAATTAATGTTAAATCAGTGCACAAAACTTCAGAATTCTATCTCTAATGGTTGTGCAGTTATGAAATAATATGTGTGAAAATTTTCAAACTTTGGAAAATTTAATTTAAAATAAAAAGCGAATTCTTAGAAATATTATTAGTAACCTTTTCATACTTTTATCAGATATTTCAGTTCTAATATACCTTGTTGTAATACCTTGTAATTTTTGTCCAATTGTGAGTTCATTTCCTTATAAAATTTTATAAATTTAGAGTTTGCATTTTCTGATAATAATTGTGGTCGTTCACGTACTGTTCTCCAACCAGGAGATAAACCGTGAAAGGAATGTGCTTACTATTGCGTCATCTATTGGAGCGAAGTAGATAGATAATATTAGAGTTATAACGTCAGTTTAAAAATCATGCGCTCACTTCCATATGTTATTTCCTGTATGGAGAGATTAAAAGACCAGGAGATTAACCGTGATCTAATTTTGTAACTAGGGTAGTATAAAAATGTGTATATCAGTGTTATTGTTTGTGCTGTGAGAACTAGCCAATAGAGATACGAGTACCCACGTGTGTTACCTTATGACATCTTATGACATCAACATTCACTCACAGCATCACCCTGCTCCCTCTCATTCCCTGGAGACTTTCTCGTTGTTGGAGTACACTACATGTACCCTTAAGGAAGAGAGAATGAAATGACAATAGTTTAGCTACGGTGGTGGTGGTGGTGGTAGTAGTAGTAGTAGTAGTAGTAGTAGTAGTAGTAGTAGTAGTAGTAGTAGTAGTAGTAGTATTGAGTGGCTAAGGCCGGGTTAGGGTCGACCCTTCACCACGTCGCGGAGGAAGATAGCGAATAAAATGAGTATGATAAAGATAACAAAGGAAAGGAAAATGAAAGTGTTGAAGACGATAAGACGAATTTTATGGAAATAATGATAATGAAGATAAAAACATAATGATAACAGGACTTTCAATGGCAAAGATAATAGTGATGATAATGAAAGTGACGAATATGACATAATATAATAATAATAATAATAATAATAATAATAATAATAATAATAATGATTATTTATTTTAGCTGGCAGAGCTAAGGCCGTAAGACCTTCTCTTCCACTCAACCAGCAAAAAGTGTATATACATATGCATGAACTTACAAAGAATTCAACAATTTGATTTAGATGAGAGTTACATGTATACAAGAGTTATTTACGAATTAAACAACAAAATACTATGAACTATTAATTAAGCACTGAAATAAACTGTGTAGCAGAATTAAGCTAAAATACATAGGATGTTAATATATTTCAAATGATATTAGATAATAGAAAGAGATTATTATGAGACAATTTTGAAAATACAGCACAATCAGGATGTCTAAAGAAAAAAGTAACAGTGTAGTCAGTGATAGTTTAAATCAGTATGATTGGAGTGAAATGCTAATAAGGTTATCTTTTAAGCTGTTCTTAAAGGTGTTTGTTGTCTTGCAGCCCCTAATACTTTGTGACAAGGAATTCCATTGACGCGAGGTGGATATTGTAAAAGATGAGGAATAACAAGATGTTCTATGAAGAGGTATATTTAGCGTGACACAGATAAGTGATCTGGTATTTACGTCGTGGTTAGAGTATAGATAAGAGAAACGAGACGAAAGGTAGATTTGGTGTTGAGGTGTGCAGAATTCGAAAGAGTAAAGACAAAGAGTGTAAAGTTCTGCGTTCTTTAAGTCGGAGCCACGAGAGACTTGCGAAGGACGGTGATATGTGATCATATCGTCGGATGTTGCACACGTATCTGACGCACATATTCTGAGCTCGCTGTAACTTGACTGACAGTTCAGAACTTAGGTCACTTAACAAAACGTCACAATAATCGAAGTGAGGCATTACTAGGGTTTGTACTAGGGTAAGTTTTAGTTGCTGGGGCAAGAAGTTTCTCAAGCGACTCAAAGAGTGAATGGAGGAACAGATTTTTTTATCGTTTCTTCAACTTTAAAATTCCAACTTAGATTATTATAAAAAAAGAAGCCAAGATTTTTTACGATAGATGAATAAGGGATTAGCGTATACAAAAATGAAGATTGCACTTTTATGAAGAGGAAATAACAGATTATTGTGTCTAAGAATTGCTGATGATGGTGATGATGAAGATGTAGACATTTGGAGACGATAACGAAGGCAAAGTAGGTAGAAAAGACAAAGAATTGAAGACGACGATCACAAATCTCAGTCATAACAATCAATCTGAGAATTACATTACCTGCACGAAGGTCTGTTTGCATAAAGTCTCGCTGGTACTCCACAGAGATGATGAAACAAGTCTCCATAAAAGGATGAGTAAAAATAAAAAAGATAAACAAAAGAAAAAAGTCTCTCTCTCTTTCCCTCTTTCAGCCTCTATCTCTGTTTCGGAACCGCGCGTCGGTCGGCTATCGTACTCTCATTAAAATTAAGTGGGTTCTCGATAATGATGGAGTGGAAGTGGATAGAACATGGCGGCCGGCGTCCCGCGCCCCTCCACGCCCCGCACCGCACCGGTGCGTAGTATTTGTTTAAGTGTAATGGCGTCTGCACAAAATTATATTTGTTTTATTTAACAACTCACCAAGTTAACGACTCTGCAGCGGAATGTGTGCGTTATGATGGATTGCTATGAGTGGTCATTGTCCCATGTGCCGACGTTGTAAAATATATCCGGCAATTTAGAAAATTGATTGACACTAGCAAATACGACGCAAGCTCTTAATTTCTTGCGACGATTTATGCAGAAGCACAACACTTGCACATCTAAACAAAGAAATTAATCAATAGGCAAATAGATTACAAACATATGCATTACATTACACTAAATACTGTACTTGCAATGATGTTTCAGCTTCAGAAGTCGTGAACGCTTATTCTGCACACCTTAATAATAGCTTGTACAATTCATGTTTCACTGAAGATTTAATAATCATAAAAAACTTGTTTTGAACGATGAAATAGTAGATATGACAAGGAATTACGCAATAATAACAATAATAATAATAATAATTTATTTATTTATTTATTTATTTATTTATTTATTTATTTATTTATTATTAATATTTGTGTGCTGAACAACAGCCAGAGGCCAATTATAGTTCAGCACAAAACACAAACAGAAGATACAAAGGTGCAAAAACAAACTAAATAATATCTTAAATAAACAAAAACATATATAAATAAAATTGAGAACAAGAACAGTAAATACTAATAATCAAAACGAAACTATACCTTAAAAGGATCTAAATTGTGCCCATGCATATTTTATGCATCTGCAGACTGGAGAAAGTGATTTTGAATTTCTGTTATAAATTTTTTTTTTAATCTTAAACCTTTTGTAGGAATACGAAGGCTGATATTGTTTATGATAGACTCACAATCAATATCACCCTTGATAACTTTGCAAAAAAATTGATAATCAAGATTTTGACGTCTAGAATAAAGGCTACAACAGTTAAAATATTTACAGGTAATCTCATAGTTAAAGTCAGAGGAATTAGGTATAAATCGAAAAGCACATAAGGAAATAAATTTTCTTTGAATATTTTCAAATTTAACCGAATCAGTTGAAGTAATGGAATTCCAGGCTACAGATGAATATTCAAGTTTAGATCGAACCAAAATAAAGTTTAGAATTAATAGTGACTCTGGAGTAGAAAAAGAATAAGTTATAGACCTTATTAAACCAAGCATTCTTATTGAATGATTATAAATATATTGAACATGATCGTGAAAGTATAATAATAATAATAATAATAATAATAATAATAATAATAATAATAATAATAATAATAATGGTTTTCACAACCACGAAAACCCAAAAACATACCAGGTTAAAAGCATATAAAGTTATAGCAAGATCTGTCCTCATGTATGGTAGTGAGGCCTGGACTGTCCGAAATTCAACGCCTAACAACTGCGGAAATGGGATTTCTAAGGAAGGCTGCCGGCTACAGCTTGCTTGACCACAAAAGGAATGACCTAATTACATAAGAATTGAAAATTACACCTATTTATGAACATCTCAACCACTATAGACAAAAATGTCAATAGAATGGACCGTTCCAGACTTCCAAGACAAATTCTCCGCTATATATCACATGGAAGACGATCTTTGGGACGTCCGCCCCCTGAAAAGATGGACGGAGACCGTAACAGGCCACTAGGCCTAATACTTGCAAGGACGATGGATAATAATAATAATAATAATAATAATAATAATAATAATAATAATAATAGACTAATAATAACCGTCATCATAATCGCTTCAGAAATTGAGTTATTTGACTTTTTCGGACTTCAAAACGAACTGTTCTTGTCATCTGAAATGCATTGTTGAGTGATGTAATAGGTAAAATAAATTAACAGCTGAAATAAGGAAACAAATGTGGCTAATTAATGTGTTATGTAAGGTAAGTAAGATAAAAAGTGAGATATTAATCATTATTTATTATTATTATTATTATTATTATTATTATATTATTTTTTTCCCTGCACATTTCATGAAGAGTTTTATTTTTATAGAGCCAGATTTCCTTCTTCTGACTCTCGGGTTTCAAGTATTTACAACATATTCACTCATAACGCTACAGAAGTAGCCTCAATATATTAAATAAATAAATAAATAAGGAAACAAATAAATAAATAAATAAATAAATAAATAAATAAATAAATAAGTAAATAAATAAATGTCACCGGCTTATTTTGGTCGGCTGAGGCGCTTGCCTGTCGATCTGGAGTTGCGCTTGGGCGTGGGTTCGATTCTCGTTTGGGCTGACTACTTGGTCGGGGTTTTTCCGAGGTATTCCCCAAAAGTAAGACGAATATCAGGTAATCTATGGCGAATCTTCGGCCTCATCTCGCCAAAAACCATCTCGCTATCGCCAATACCATCGACGCTAAATAACCGAGTAGCTGATACAGCGTCGTTAAATAACCACCTAAAAATTGTTTATTTGTTATTGAAATTTTTTTCACCCTTCCACGTCGTTTATTTCCCGATGGTGAAATGAATTTGAACACCAAAGGAATACAGAGTATCCTGTGATATTTGTAATGAAGGAGTGATTTTGAGAGATATTTATTCTCTATGAGCCAATTAATCATTATCTCTGTACCATCGATTTTGCAGAGTTTATATAGGCCTACAGTATGTTTAAAAGTTAAATGAACCTTCAGACTCTTCTTTATGGTAAAAAATATCATTCATTCATAGTGTTCTGCCCTTGGGCAGGTCTTTCACTGTAAATCCAGAATTCTCCAGTATTTCTTATTTTCTGCCTTCCTATTAGTCTCTTCATATGATCCATTATCTTAATGTCGTCTATCATCTGATATCTTTTTCTGCCCCGAACTCTTCTTCCGTTCATCATTCCTTCCAGTGCAACCTTCAGAAGACAGTTTCTACTCAACCAGTGATCCAGCCATTTCTTTTTCTCTTTCTGATCAGTTTCAGCATCATTAAAATAAATAATTTCCTCATTTTAACGGAAATAAACGCTTATAAATTTTCGGGGAAACATTTTTAATTGTTTTCGTATTCTTATTCCTATTGCACCAAGTAGAAAACGAAAAAACCGTTCTTTTGTTTGATATGTATATCTTTTGTTATTTAATGCTCATTCAACTGTAGCAGTAGTGATGGAGGAAGTAGGTCTAAAGAATGCAGCGTATTTCTGAACTCACAGCATTAGTGAACAACTGCCATTTATTTACTTCTCTGTGTCAAATAGAAGAAAATGGAATGCCATTTGCATATAAATATTTGAAGACGATTCTTAGCAAATAATTGTCTCGTCTAACTACACACTTTTCCAAGTGATGTTGGAAGTTGTCCATTAGATTATTCTAAGTAACATGTCATAAGGGATAGTGTTGACGGCAGATGAAGCTCTGATGCGGTTCTTCAATTCTAAGATGGTAGCAGAATGTGTTTGAAAGAATTTTTTGCTTGAGGTACTCTCATGAGAATAAATCAGCAGATGTCAGATCCGGGGACCGGAACGGCCAAGGGATGTCACCATTTCGACAAATCACTCTATATGCTATGGAAATAGAGAATCCAGTGCATAATCTTGCAGTTTGCGCCATCGATCTGTCCTGTTGAAATTAGTGTTCATATTCACTTTGAACATCCGTTGTTGAGGGAGTAAGAAATCTTGAAAATCGTCAAACATTATAAATAAATAAATAAATCTTCCTCAACTTGGTGAGGTTGCCAAAGACAAAGAATGTTAAACAGTAACATTTAAAATGTCATTAAAAATGTCTTACAAGAAACTAAAATTTGCAGTAGATAATATTTCACATAATGAAAATTAAAAAAAATACTTACTTACTTACTGGCTTTTAAGGAACCCGGAGGTTGATTGCCGCCCTCACATAAGCCCGCCATTGTTCCCTATCCTGAGCAAGATTAATCCATTCTCTATCATCATATCCTACCTCCCTCAAATCCATTTTTACATTATCTTCCCATCTACGTCTCGGCCTCCCCAAAGGTCTTTTTTCCCTCCGGCCTCCCAACTAACACTCTTTATGCATTTCTGGATTCGCCCATACGTGCTATATGCCCTGCCCATCTCAAACGTCTGGATTTAATGTTCCTAATTATGTCAGGTGAAGAATACAATGCGTCCAGTTCTGTGTTGTGTAACTTTCTCCTGTAAATTCATCCCTGTTAGCCCCAAATATTTTCCTAAGCACCTTATTCTCAAACACCCTTAACCTATGTTCCTCTCTCAAAGTGAGAATCCAAGTTTCACAACCATAAAAAACAACCGGTAATATAGGCCTAACTGTTTTATAAATTTTAACTTTAAGATTTTTTTTGAATTCCGAGGCTTATTTGAAGGATTCGTAGCAAGCTGTTTTTTACGGTGATGGGTTGTTAGGCCTTCGCCCAACCCTCAAGCTGGAGGACCACCCCTCATCGGCTGTCCGCGACTACTTATTCAATATATTCACAGCTACCCTCCATATCTGGAGGCCGTCTCCTCGATCCGCAACCTGAGGATGCGCCATGCCGTGGTGATAGGGACCCACAATACATGGAATTTATAAAAATACAGATAAAAAATGGACTGAGAAAATTCAACTGTATCCGTAAAATCTGCTTAGAACCCTTCAAATCTATAATAGAAATTTCCTTAATTGTTGTTGTTGGGACTCCAAATTTATGACAGAATGACACTAATTGTTTTGTTATGGTCCTTCTAGCCCCCACCATTAATGTTTTTTTTTATTCAATGAGTAGAGTCATTGGCCGTACAATGGTGATAAAAACTAAAAGGAAAGAAAACGAAATAAAGTGAACAATGTCCAAGTGAAACTGTGAAGAAGTGGATGTCAGCATTGCTGCATTCTTTCTCTGGCCTCCCAGTACCTATCCACAAAGCTGACAGATGAAAGTGCTGGACAAGTCTTAATGTGGTTTGAGTCCATGGTGTCGGAACATCCACAGAGCATGCAGTGGGGGCTGGATAATACACCCAGGCGGTGGAGGTAATTAGCCAGACAGTCATGGGGTACAATGATAGACTCACCTCCTCGTGGTGTACCCTGGAAACGTTTATAACAAACGGCTAAGCAGAAGAATCAATGGCACCATTAATGTTAACCCTTAAATTAGCAAAACTTCATTTCTCACACTTGTTTATTAAACCGTGCCGGACTGTAAAGAAAACAACTATTGCAATGTCCATATTTTATATGTTGTACATTTATTTATTTATCAAAGCTTCCTCAAATTAGAGGCTGTCATTAGACAAAGCATACAAAACAATACAAGAACAAATAGAAGATGAGAGCTAAAAGAGTAAGAAAAAAGACAAACAAATACACAAACAAACAATGGCAGTTTACAGAAGAAAAAAAAATTTCAAGTAAAGAATCAACGAAAGCTAAGAAGGAAAAAGAAAAATGATAATGGTGCGTCAATTTTTTCCATACACTGAATTAGAGTCCATATAGGTGATTCCGTAAAAGTTTGACTGACTCTCTAACTATGAGGAGGGCCAGTTCATTCAGAAAAGATTTGTGCAGTCCTAGGGTCTTACAGAATTGAGAAGAGAAGTTGGGTATCGTTCCTCTTGCTCCAAACATCAATCCCGTAACACTGATATCGTGAAGTTGGCATTTATCTTTATAATACTGGATGGTTGGAACGTAGATTCCTCGTTTCTCCTCATGGACGTCTTCGGGCTGTCCTTTATACGTTTCAAACCTGATGGTGGGGTCGATTATCATACCCTGAGACAGGGATTCGCTATGGCGATTATGTCAATTCGTCTGTTACTGCCATTGTCGGCGGTTCCGTGGACTTCTTCATAGACTGTGTATTTTATTTTTCTAAGGGCATCGGCCAATTTAGTTCTAATTGCATGGTGCCTATGTATACGCAATGTTTCGCCATAAGGGCAGGCTCCCAGGACATGTCCAAGGGTTTCTATCTCACTGAGGCATCGCCTGCAGTGGTTGTCCTGAGACCTGCCGGGTATGGCTCTTACAATATTGTGAAATTTTCATTTTCCTACCACTTTTTTCTATTGTTCTATTAAAATTATATCATATAGCCTATTATCCTGTTATACTGTTTGTTCACTTTAACTGAGCTTCATCAATGTCTGTTAAATCTATGGATTCTGATGAATATCACACATGGCCGTGCAAAAACTGTTCACGTGTTAAAAAATCTTAGGGCAATATTCATAGACATTCTTAGCGCGGGCTTCCCGTGGATAATCAGCGAACTAACGTTTTTCGTGTTCATAAACCAGTGTTAGCGATATGATATGATATGAATGCTGTACAAGTAACCAGTCGATAGCCGGGGCTAGTTTAGCACGTTCGTAGCGCGGGCTAGCGAAATGTCTATGCATAGCATTCTTAGGGTTTAATATCCTGCAAGATTTAGAGTTTATAAAAGTAGTAGTGAAGATCCTGATGCAAGATTTTCTGAATGATATTTTTTAATGCATAAAGTAGATCTTCTTTGGCTCCGGATGATTGCAGCATAAACATTTTCAATCATTGCTGGTGTCCGCTCACTCCTTTCATTTTGTCCTGGTTTATGATTACAGGCAGATGCAGTGTTTCTAAAGAAACTGACCCACCTTGCAATGGTGCGAGAGTCTAACACTCTTAAATCTCTGTTATTCGCCTCTACTGTGAACGCACGCGACTCTGCAGTCTACACTTCCCTGTTGGACAAAATGACGGCCCGACAAACAAACTCTACAGTCATCTGATGAGAATTGTTACATTACCTCACCACACAACCAGAGTAAAAAAATTATGCCATGAAAGCTGACGCACCTTGTAGTAGTAGCAGTAGTAGTAGTAGTAGTAGTAGTAGTAGTAGTAGTAGTAGTAGTAGTATAGTAGTAGCAGTAGTAGTTATAGTGATAGTAGCAATAGTAGTAGTAGTAGTAGTAGTAGTAGTAGTAGTAGTTATAGTGATTTTATTTTTAATTTATTCAACATCTAGGTTATTTAGCGTCTGAATGAAATGAAAGTGATAATGCCGATGAAATGAATCCGGGGTCCAGCACCGAAAGTTACCCAGCATTTGCTGGTATTGGGTTGAGGGAAAACACCGGAAAAACCTCAACCAAGTAACTTGCCCCGACCGGGATTCGAACCCGGGCCACCTGGTGGCCAGACGCGCTGACCGTTACTCCACAGGTGTGGACTAGTTATAGTGATAGTAGTAGCAGTAGTAGTAGTAGTAGTTATAGTGATAGTAGTAGCAGTAGTAATAGTAGTAGTAGTTATAGTGATAGTAGCAGTAGTAGTAGTAGTAGTTATAGTGATAGTAGTAGCAGTAGTAATAGTAGTAGTAGTTATAGTGATAGTAGCAGTAGTAGTAGTAGTAGTAGTAGTAGTAGTAGCAGTAGCAGTAGTAGTAGTAGTAGTAGTAGTAGTAGTAGTAGTAGTAGTAGTAGTTATAGTGATAGTAGTAGCAGTAGTAATAGTAGTAGTAGTAGTAGTAGTTATAGTGATAGTAGCAGTAGTAGTAGTAGTAGTTGTAGTGATAGTAGATAGTAGGAGTAGTAGTAGTTGTAGTGATAGTAGATAGTAGGAGTAGTAGTAGTTGTAGTGATAGTAGATAGTAGCAGTAGTAGTAGTAGTAGTAGTAGTAGTTATAGTGATAGTAGTAGCAGTAGTAGTAGTAGTAGTTCTAGTGATAGCAGTAGTAGTTATAGTGATAGTAATAGTAGTAGTAGTGATACTAGTAGTAGTAGTAGTAGTAGTAGTATTAGTAGTAGTAGCGATAGTAGTAGTAGTAGCAATAGTAGTAGTAGTAGTAGTAGTTATAGTGATAGTAGTAGTAGTAAAAATCTGTGGCGTTACAGCCCATGAAGGGCCAAGACCGACTAGCCGGCTGCTGGCCTCACGTCCACGTACCGAAGCAGAGGTGGACGATCATCCAGTCAGTTTGGAGGTTCGTGTGGTTAGCACGATGATCCCCCCCAGTCGTTTTAGATGGTTTGCGAAACCGGATTTTCGCTACCTATCTTAGCTACCCAAGTGTATCATGATGCTGGGTGGGCACCGGTCCCATGTACTGCCCGGAATTTCGTGAGAAAAAGTAGTATTAGTAATGGTAATATTATTTCAGTCATCATCATCATCATCATCATCATCATCATCTTCCAAGTATATACTAGGCCATGTGGCCTGTTACTCGATCCATCTTTTTGCGGGACGTCCTATTGATCTTTTTCCTTGTAGTCTGTAACGGAGGATAATTTTTGGGATTGTATTATTTTATTAGTAATGACTATGGTAGTGCTGTCGCTGGTAATAGTGGTATAGTGATTTCAATATTAGCAATAATATTAATTTAATGATGGTTGTGATGTAAAAGCTCATTCACAAGGAAAATTAAACATAACAAAAGCGTTAAAAATGTAAATGTTACGTTAAAATCAAGAAGTCATACCATCATTCACAAATGGGAACATAAACATAACCGCAAAAATACTTGGTAACCATGGAAACATAACAATGACGCCATTTCCTCATATTCTGTCATATAGGTTACTTCAGCGCTCCACGATTGCGTTATGTTTGCAAATCACATAAGAACAAGCATGAAAGTTTGGAGTTCGCAAACTTTCATGTTAACGTCTACCGGTAATGTTAACGTTAGTGTTTATGTGAATCATTGTGAATGATCCCATTTCGTAACCTGGCCGCAAACTTCTGTGGTTATGTTACGGTTGTATTTAATTTTCATTGTGAATGGGCCTTTAGTGTTAGTGGTGTTGATCGTGGTAGTAGTGGTGTTGATCGTGGTAATAACAAATACCTTACTATAATAATACCTGACAGCTGTATACTAGCAGCATTGACGTGAGTGCGAAATATCGCGGACTTGACATCTAGCGGAGCGGCGTGGAATTACGTCCACAAATACAAATATTAACATAGTGGGATTCGGACTATTGTTTAAAACGTGAGTTACTAATGTGGAATAATATATGAAACACTTAAGAAATGTTGAATAGTATTTAATGTAAAATTATTATCTTATATCAAAGCTGCATATTATGAGAAATATTGCATACTTCATATTACTTTCCGTAATTAATTGCTACTTAATTTTTCTTTGGTTTAGTGATACAAAATCAATTAAGAATGATTTTACAATAATGCTTTATATACGCATTGCTGACAACTGCAAAGATAAAATTGATATAATCTGGTGCTTGTAATTACTAGTAAAGACATGTGGACAACAATAAAACTTAATTTGATAAAAACCTTAAAATTTCCAATACCGTACATTTTAACTTCTATTCATTTATTAGGTCTAAATAAAAAAAGCTAATTTGTATTTTTCTATCAATACAAAGACGAAGGAATTAGGCCTACTAAAGTATGTTGTTGACTCACGTTTTATGATCCCTTCGAAATCGAAAGTACGATTTGGAGCAATTTGTAATGCTGTAATTTTGTAGCAATTATAAACAACACATATACACCCTGACATTTTAAAACAGCACTAATTAATAAAACTATGAACTAGCCCAAGCAATAATATACATTGCGGTTCATTACAGCTTGTTTTGCGAGTATCTCCACACCGGCCGCCTAGGTAGCAGCACCAGCGTCGTTCGCGCGCAGAACTGCTAGCTGTCCGGTATTATTATAGTAAGGTATTTGGTAATAGTGATAGTAGTGTTAGTGATAGTGGACCCTGTTTACAATATTAGTTGTATGGGATTAGTAAATGTTAGTATTAATGGTATTAATAGTGGTCGTGGTGTGATATTGGTAGTAATCGAAGAAGCAGAATTTGTACACGTAATAACAGTGTTATGATAGACAGTTGTTAAAAGTTTAAGGTGCTTTTAAAACAGTTCTTAATGGGAGAGGATGGTATTTTTTTTTTAACTTTTTCCCTGTTTGGCGTAAAATACTAACTTTTTGCATGTAGAGAGCTCATAGCTGTGACAACTCAACCAAATAAAAATATTTTGAACAAAAAAATTATTTGGGAGCCCAAATTTGAAAAAAAATATACCCAATGCACGATTGTACTAAAACCGATATATCTAAACCGTTTTTAAAGATAGATTCAAACAGTTTTTTGCAATGTATTTGCAAAGGCATGTTCTACAAACTGTCTGTAACAGAATTTTGATATTAGTCCCTAGGTTTGTAAAATAAACAATTAAAATTTAATAAAAATTTTCTGATTTTCTTTCTTGCAAACAAACGGACGTATTTTTAAAATGAAATGAATTAACAAAATTCTGTTACAGAGAAAAGTTTCCTAATAGTCTAAAGAATGTGTGTTCTAAATTTCATGCATGTATCTTTAACAGTTCAGAAATTATATCCATTTTTGTCTGGCAATGTAGCAAAAAAAAAATGAAGTTACTGGAAACCGATAAAAGCGGGCGTGTGACTTAAAAATCCATAGCGCAGGAAGTTTAAAAATGACGTCTCAACATCCGATAAGGATACAAATACCCATAAAATGTCATCAATGCATTCCACGCATATCAAAGGGTATGTCAAAGAAAAAAAAATTGAAAATTTAATTTACCGGAAACAACAATAAAAGTTGGCGAGTGATTTAAAAATCCATAACGCAGGAAGTTTAAAAATGGCGACTCAACATCCGATAAGGGCACAAATACCCACAAAATGTTATGATATGCATTCCACACATATCATAGAGTATTTTAAAGAATCTTTTTTTTGAAAATTTACTCATTTTTCACCAAAAAATACCATCCTCTCCCCTTAAACATTGCTTCAATTGGAAATTAAACGATAAGACAACTTTTCCAAAAATCTCGTTCTGCGAAACTTTGGTACTGTAAATAAAATGTTCATACCCACGAAATTGACATTCCCAACCAGATATTCCTTTAGTACATGAAGATAGGTAAACGGAAATCCTCTCTTTAGCAATGTACAGAGAAACTCTTGGAAGGCGATATAAATCTCGTTGAATGTAACCCGAGCGGTGTTAGGGCCAACCAAACAAGAACCATCTCCGTATCTTATAGGAACACTCTCAACGTTCCAGGAAAGAACTATGTAATTTTAAATTATAAAAATACAAGACTAAAAAAATATTTACGAAAAAAGATAATGTGCTGGACCAATCACGAAGAGCTTGAGTCACGAAGAAGAATCTGTGATCTGATTGGGGTTTTAAGGAGAAGCATGTAGCACTTATTGTATTCCGATAGGCTGATGGGTGCTTTCTTATTAAAGTCCCAAGCTGGGAGGAGTTGTAAGCCATGTTTTTGGGATGGAAAGGGCATCAAAGGTTACTTCTCACAAGCCTGAACAACTCAACCAGACAGAGAAGTGGAGGGAGGGAAGAGGTTGCATGGGATCAGGTTTTGGGGAGTCTTACACTTTATCATCACAAGCTGGATAGCTTGTTTAATTTCTTATGGCCAGGTACAAGATAGTTATTCTATTCTTCTTAATCTTTTACCTCTATTTGTTAATACATTATTTTTAAATAAATGCATGGATAGAGAGTTGGAGAATATTTTGGCTTGGGTGTTTGGAGTATTACAAGTCATATCAGACTTTAATATATTCATGAGATGTATTGAGAAGCCTGTTTTAATAGTCTTTTTTTTATTTCTATCTCGAACGTGTGTAAAGACTCTGACTGAGGGAATGAAATCTAGGGTACAGTCGGAATCCATAATGAAGTTCCCATTAACACAAAAACATAAAGTAGTAGGCCCTACTTAATGTTAGAACATAATACGCAGAAATATGAGTTAAGTAGTAATGCAATTCAGCGTATCGGACTTAAACTATCTTCAGGAAAGTTGAAATTTACACTTTCTGGTTGTGTCCGTTTCTTCTGTTTAGGTTTACTTTATGTTGTCGCAACGCTGGCATTGCGCCATGCTGACCGCCTGTTCAGTGAGTTTCGCTACTAGAGAATGTCTATTGTTGCTTCAAAGTTTTTACAGGATCAAAAGATCGGGGATGGAATTGGTTTGTATTAAAGTTTCTACAACAACAACAACAACAACAACAACAACAACAACAACAACAACAACAACAACAACAGTAATTCTTTGTTTCCAAGGAACGTCTTAGGCCTACTGACTTATTTACATCTATCGAAGTAGTTCTTTCAGATTTTGCTATAAGATTCTACAAAGAACGATATTGCATGGGTCTTATCTCAAACATTACAGGTACGAAACTATAATAGAATATTTAATATTACTTACTAAATGGCTTTTAAGGAACCCGAAGGTTTATTGCCGCCCTCACATAAGCCCGCCATCAGTCCCTATCCTGTGCAAGATTAATCCAGTCTCTATTATCATATCCCACTTCCCTCAAATCCATTTTAATATTATCCTCCCATCTACGTCTCGGTCTTCCCAAAGGTCTTTTTCCCTCCGGTCTCTCAACTAACACTCTACTGTATATGCATTTCTGGATTTGTCCATACGTGCTACATTCCCTGCCCATCTCAAACGTCTGGATTTGATGTTCCTAATTATGTCAGGTGAAGAATACAATGCGTGCAGTTCTGCGTTTTGTAACTTTCTCCATTCTCCTGTAACTTCATCCTTCTTAGCGCCAAATATTTTCCTAAGAACCTTATTCTCAAACACCTTTAATCTCTGTTCCTCTCTCAAAGTAAGAGTCCAAGTTTCACAACCATACAGAACAACAAGTAATATGTCTGTTTTATAAATTCTAACTTTAAGATTTTTTGACAGCAGACTAGATGACAAAAGCTTCTCAACTGAATAATAACAGTCATTTCCCATATCTATTCTGCGTTTAATTTTCTCCCGAGTGTCATTTATATTGTTACTGTTGCACCAAGGTATATCTATTTTTCCACCCCTTCGAAGAATAAATCTCCAATTTTTATGTTTTCATTTCGTACAATACTCTGATCACGAGACATAATCATATACTTTGTCTTTTCGGGATTTACTTCCAAACCTATCTCTTTGCTTGCTTCAAGTAAAATGTCCGTGTTTTCTCATTTCATATGTAAAAAAATTACAAAATCTTGCCAAAATGATCACAAAACAAGTTGAAAAACAGTATAAATCCCTTACGAAAGGAATGTTAACTCTTTGGAAATTTGGAATCATCTTATTGATGTAATTACTAACCTAATATGAACTAACCTAACTTAACGTAATCTGACCTAATCCGAATTAACCTAACCTACTTACATAAAAGATTTCAACCACTCTTCTCGGAAAACACAGAGATGTTTATATTGTGATTTATCACCAGAGATATCAGATCTTATCACACGTGAGGGGCTGCGCCATTTTACTAGTCTTTGTTGTCCTCGTTTATATCTACATCTGTCGTAAAAGAGTTCGTATAAATTTTTCTTCTTTTTTTTTTCTCCACTTTTCCGTCGAAACCAATGAATGTCGCATAAAATGGAAAAAAGTGGACATAATATTGAATGGCGCCAAACTAAAGTCAAAATGCATAAGATGAGCACAGCGAATAGATGATTCAGTAAGTATCCTGTAGGCTGTGATCAAACCTGCCCTAACTTGTGTATTATGATCATGGCCCCGGTCATTCTGTTGACACATCAACGAGAATTAAATTTTTTGCCTTGTACATGCGTAGGCTACTAGAGTTATTTCTCCATTTCGTAAGCATGTCTGTATGAGACTGCGGAATTATCTTCCAATCCAGACTAAATCCAACAATATGATATGAACGAAAATCAGCTGTAAATGTCTAACATGCCACGAAATCGGGACATTTTGATACATGTGCAAATTATTTCGGAACGCGGGACGCAATAGTCGAAATCGGGATTATCCCGGAAAAAACGGGAAGGTTGGCAAACCTTGCTACATAGCATTGAAAACATGGAAAATTAAAAAAAATGTGGAGATTGCAGAGTTTGCTATTACACCCCTCACATAAGTTTTATTTATTTATTTACTTATTTACTTATGTATGTATGTATGTATGTATGTATGTATTTATGTACGTATGTATGTATCTATGTATGTATGTATGTATCCATGTATCTATGTATGCATGCCTGCCGCCTGCTTGCTTGCTTGCTTCTTTGTTTATTTATTTATTTATTTATTTATTTATTTATTTATTTATTTATTTATTTATTTATTTATTTGTTCTGCTAGAGTTAAGGCCATGATGCCTTCTCTTCCACACTACCAGAAATGAAATACATAATGAAACAGTGACAAAAATAGGAAAGTCATACTTAAATATAAAAATAATTTTCATGCACGTTAACAGTCTTACATGGGCTATAATGAAATATTAACTAAACATGATACATAATTCAGTTATTTACAATTCATATCCTAATTCTACTTTATGATAGGCCTAAATGATAATTTATATACACGCAGAATAACCTATAAAAATCGGCTAACACTCACAAATCAATTTAATGTAAAAGTATGTAATTCTTAATTATTAATTTAAATTGATTAACCGTTCGGCAATCCCTGACATGACGAGGTAAAGAGTTCCATAGGCGACAAACTGACACGGTGAAAGAGGATGAATAGAAAGAGGTACGGTGACGAGGAATGGATAATAAGGCCTGATTTTGATTTCGTAACGTTGTAAGATATTCAAAACGAGTTCTCAGACAATTTGGTGTAGAAGTGAATAATATTCTAAACAGAACAGATAAAGAATGTGCTATTCTACGTTCCTTTAGGCAGACCCAAGAAAGAAATTCAAAAGATGGCGTTATATGATCAAATTTACGAGTATTGCATATGAAGCGGACACACACATTATGAACACGTTGTAGTGTTTCAACTAAATTGACAGTTATATTTGTCAAGAGAGAATCGAAGTAATCAAAATGGGGCATCACTAGCGATTGAATCATGTTTCTTTTTATGGAAAGAGGTAGACAGTTTCGTAAGTGATTTAGAGAGAGGAACAATGAAAATATTTTCTTATATATGTGAGTTACTTTACTATTCCAGTTTAGATCTCTATCCATTAATAATCCAAGATTTTTTTACAGTGTCGCTATAGCTTTATATTAGAAAAGAAGCGACCAAGGAAGAAGAATAAGAAGAAAAAGAAGACGAAATATCCTCGGAGTGCGGAACATTCGAACGAAAAATTTGCATTGTAGTGCACTATTCTCTATTCTACACATAGAAAGACAACAGCGAACATGGAGAAGAAATTAATGAAAAAATTATGTTAGCTACTGAAAATAAAGATCATTTAAGTTGGAACAATTCACTAGCGCCCGAAGGCTGATACAATGACAAAAAGTGTAAAATAATGTAAATACCTGAACCAAAGTTTTAATGCAGCAATTTTTAGACTTGCGGGAGCGGTACATGGTCCTACAAATTGATGTATACATGAAACGATTATGCTAATTACTGTAATTAATGGTCATTACAACGCATTACAGCATTTTCACTTAGTTTTTAAACAATTAGGTTTCATTACAATATTCATTGTTGGTTAAGGTTTTGTCTATTGTTAACAAAGAACGAATACTGCGCGGGAAAAAGAAATTACTGTAATGATTATGGCTTGTAGGAGTATAAACGCGAGGGAAAAACCAGCAAGAAAATAGTTGTGAAGCGTATTGTTATGCGACTGTGTGTTTTGTGCTATGGTTGTCGAGAGTGTGTTATTACACGTATATATGAGAACTTTTGTCTCTAACTTATGCAGCAAACTATGGATTTATATGGACTATATTGTCTACACAAACATATGTAATAAATGTGTGAATATCTAACATATGTGAAGGTGACTAACTAAATTTAATCTCTGGATTTCATGTTATTCAAGCATTTTTGTAGAATATTAATGTGTAATTAACTTTTCACTTGGGAAGTTTATTATTCAAATTGCTGTCACTGTCCGTAGTAGGGACATTTTCGAAACAATACCTCCTTTCATATGTTATACCTCCTTCCATATAATATTATACCTTCTAAAAACAAAAGGAAAAGATACTGATTTAAGACATTACCGCTATTTTCTTCTCCTCCTATCCTTTCTCCTTAAAGATTGGATTATAATATAATATATTCTAGCTTCATATTATTATTTTTATTTCTGTATTCCTAAATCTCATTATTTTTATATACAGAGACATCATTTTATTTTTACTAACATTTTTAATATTAACCTGGCTATACCTTCCTATTAACGATTAAGAACCGGAAACACCGTTTGCTATCCCTTCCACGACTGGAGTTCGATGATACTGGCGTAATATACAAACACATCACTTTACTAGGTATGGGAGGGAAGAAAAGTAGTTCATCCATTTATGTAAACTAGGAAATATCGCAATTTTGAGTTTGATAATTTTCATTAGGTTTTTGTTTAATCAAAATACAGTACAGTATTAACAATGCGTTTTTTTACTCACGAACTGAGTTATCCATACGAACGTATTCATTATGCAGTGTATATTGTACTGTTACAGCACATTAGCGTACAATATAGAGAATGAAGTTAAATTGATAAATAATCATAATGTGGATCTTTAAACACATTTTTGAAAATGGTGGCCGTTCATTTCGATACAGGCTTCAGTTCTATTGTGCATATTATCACACTACAGACTATTGTACCTAATTCCAATTACCAGTTTCGTCCTTCGTTCTAGTAACTCATGTTGAAATAATTCTGTACCTACTCTATAAAAGAGTACCTTACGTACTGTAAATTCAATCTTCACTTCTGCCCGATCCGAAAAGATAAAATTACTCAGAAATGCTATCTACTGTCCGTTCAAGTGGTTTTGTCGTATGGTCGTAGAAAGAGGGGGGGATCGCGTGACAGTTAATTACTTAATGAGGCCCTTTTATTTAAGTTATTTTAAACAGTTGTATAATATTACGTGGACGTCCAATTCCTAACAGAAATTAATGTTTTCAGACAAGAGCTAAGATAGCCCAGCTACTAGACTTTACAGAGGGGCGAACAGAAGCAGGTGGGGAAAACCGGGATGCGACGCAGGCAAATGGATGACAGTACCTGTGCGAAAATATGATTCGATATTGAATGCTCTTTCGTCACTGGAAAACGCGATCATATTTCTGGAACGTACTATACTCACTAACTCAGTACTGCTTACGCGCCCTCGGCTCTGTGTCGTGAACGGTTGGAAGTTTACTAGTAGAAGGGGTGGGAGTGAAGTACATTCAAAGACTCAGGTACAATAAAAATTGAAGTAAAAATAAAATGATGTCCCTGTAGTAAGTTACACTGTGTAACTACTTCTGCTGATTAGCAGAATCAGATCATGATCTGCCACTCATTCTTTCCTGATATTTACACACATCAACTTTATAACTTCTATTTCATTTTTCTCTCTTATCTGTCGTCGATATTTCGTGTATTACTGTGCTCGCCATGCATCCGATCGTTGTGGTTTTGAAGCCGAGTGACGGTTATAACATGTTTTATAAGGTTGTGCATTACAACCATAACTAATATGTTTTGGGGGGATGGGGGGAAGCGACGAAACTCGAATGGGCGAAGTTGGATTTATTGGATTTAATAACACACTTTAACACATCCTAGTCAACTGAGCTAAACAGACACGATGATTTTACGTTTTAATATTCCTTTTAAGTTTACAGAAGGAAAATGTGAAATTATTTTAATCAAATTAGTCCCGTGAACACTTATAAATAATCCCTGAAACTTGAAAAAGATGAAAATATATGTTTAAAATGAAAAAAAATGGTCAAGCTTTATTTTGGTATTGCCAGTATAGGGAATTAAAAACAAACACTGAAAATACCTTAGTTTCATAGTGTGGAGTAGTAGAAACTCGAGGTGATCACTGGGACAGCTGTGGTCCCAGCCAACCCGCCCTAAATAGGTACCTTACTTATATAGGAAAATCGTCCTGCTTCAATGAAGAAGGCGGCCATATTTCGTCGTTGTGACGTAATTTGAGGTGGCGTGGGAGAATGACTGCAGTGTCGCCAACTGTGTAACCATTCATATAATCTTACACACCTAATCTAACCAAACCTAACCTAACCTAACCAAATCAAAACTAACCTAACTTACTACTCACCTATTGTAACATTCCTCGCGTTTATCACACCTGTTGTAACATTCCTCACATTAGTTTCATTTCGTTTGCCGATACTGGCATCCCTGCTGCACCTATAGCCTGGAAATCGAGTCATCTACTGACAGTGAAGTGAAAGTGTATGGATCGTCATGGCGGGAGAGACATATTCTGTGTTATCTGCAAGAATTACTGTGTCATCGTAGTGATAATTGAATATATATTGTGCAATAAAAATTTAAATGTGTCGTGGCTGTGATAAAAGCGTTCTAAATTGATTTCCAGCGCCACAATCCCAGTGATAAACGTGTGATTATTCGTTAGGAGTCCGTTGGAAGTGGCAAGAGGAAAATGAAGGTTGACCAAAGATATATATATATACATATATTAAAATTATATAATTATAATTTGATATTTATCCAACGCCTTAGGTACCATTCTTCACTATTAATGGCCTCCTACATCATAACCTACCTAGTACGCGTATCGATTCTAAAATCCATGCAATGATATATGACTATGTGAGGACTTATTTTCAACATATTTTCTTTTACAAAACAAAATTTTTTGTTATGGTCATGGATAAAATTACGTATGGTATTTTGAGCGTGATCTTCATTGCGCTCATGTAAATTAAGCACTCGGTTGATGCCTCGTGCTTAAGTCTTTCCACTCGCGCAATAAAGATGCACTTACCTCACAAGTACCATAAATAACTATTATTCCATTTAATGAAATGTTAGTTTAAATTCAAAATCTATTGTTATAACATTTATATTTGATTGAATATCTTTAATATATTTTTGTATTTACTTTCATTAACTTCAGTTCCTTCGAGTATTTTTTTATTAATTCGATTTAGTGTTGCTTTATCCTAGATCATATATACCCAGGTAGGTCGGCCTTATACGCTTTGACGTTTACAACTTTTGTCAGGTTTACTACGCTGCCATCTAGTTGTTACATAAGGAGTCACGTCATAATTCCCATTTGAATTGCATTAGCGATTGTACTGCCATCTCGTGTTCGTTTACGGTGGACGGATGGCGATCCTGGCGGTTGTTCTCTTCAAAGTGCTGCCGATTTTAACATAGCGATGAGTTATCTGTTACATATATGATCTAGGCTTTTATTAAGCGATTACATATTTTTAATTCGAAATTTTCTCGGGCTTCCAGCCAGGTCATAAGTTGGTGATCCACCGACGTTTCGAGGATGTTCATCTTCCTCATCTTCAGGGTTAATGATCATTTAACCCTGAAGCTGAGGAAGATGAACATCCTCGAAACGTCGGTGGATCACCAACTTATGACCTGGCTGGAAGCCCGAGAAAATTTCGAATTATCACGTCGCCAGGAAAGCTTCAGTAGTTATACATATTTTTAGTTTTTTCTAGTCTGAGAATATTTATGGTTGCTTTCCCCAATAAGACGAATTTCAAGAAATTTTATGGTGAATCTTCTACCACATCTCACTACCACGAGTTTCACTGATGATAGATAATCTTGCAGATGATGCAGCTTATTTAATTAACTCATTAATCCAGTAAGTAAAAACTATACAAAATAAGTTAATTTTTAATTCAAGTCTAACGGCAATAGTGCTAGCAATTCTAAACATCGCCAACCTCTTTCTAGCATATTGCATCATATAATTATTATACTGAAATTATAAAAAAATCTTCTAAAAAAAGCCATGAATTGAAGGCAGGACCAAGATATAAAGTATCAAGTAATTGTTTTTTTTTTAAGTGTACAAGAAAGTATTAAAGATTGAAGAAACCGATGTTTGGAACGTACTGTACATTGCGAAAAACAAGGAAGTAAATAACAGAAAATGATACCACAGTAAAATCTGCTGGAAGCAAGAAATATAAAAAGATGGCTCTAACAATTAACAAGAGAACCGCAACGGACTAAAGCAGCCAGCGCTTGCATAAAATTTAAGTCGCAGAAATGCACGGACAGTTTGTGAGGAAATTTGATGTTATGAAAGGCTTTGTGTATGTTGCAACGTAATAGCTCAACCACGGGGGATAATTTCACCGATGAGCATATGGGTATCTAATAATTCCTGGACTGTATACATGCGATATCTCAATTACCCTGCAGTCTAGAGCCATACTTCAAGTGAATTGCCACCGAACACGGTGTTGAAATTAAACAAACAGAGAGCAATTGCAAATATATAGAATTACGGCAATTGATGTACCTTCCGTAACAATTTTATCAACATTATTATAATGTAATGAAGTGTGTATGACGATGTAGTAGTGCAAGAAAGTGGAAAATAGCTTTCTGATTGTACTTTATGTTGATGCCAAATTCATATATAATAAACATAGGGAGATTTAATAGATGAGTTACATTGTGTACGAAGCAAGAAATGTTAAGTGCAAAATCAGAAAAAAATCAGTTGCTTCGAAGTAAGTAAATGCAAGTCCATGAATAATCTCTTATAGATCACCACAGGGGCATACATAAGTGGGAGTTACCGGGTTTGAATCCCCCACTGAACTAAAAAAAAATACTTCAATATAACTTATTTTATTATTTACATGGACTTTTCTGTTATGTATAGCAAGGGTCTGCAACCTTTTTGTAAGAGTGGGCCACAATGATAAGAAGTGAAGGAGATCTGGGCCGGACATGATTTAGAGTTAAATAAATGATAAATATCATTCAAATATAGGCTACTAATTAATTATGTATTACGTATCAAAAAATTGAAGAAATATTATAAACAGAATAGCAACTAACTTAAATTATGTTAATTAGCTTTTGTAACTTTGGTAGACTCAGAAACCAAAGTCTCAAAAAAATAATGTGTGCTTCAATAAAAATCTGACAACCGAGCGGGCTAGCGGCGTGGTAGAGGGCTGGCCTTGCATTCGGGAAGTCCGGGGTTCGATTTCAGGGGCCGGCAATTCTGAGGTTTTTCATGGTTTCCTCAGTTATTTCCAGGCAAATGCCGGGATTGTACCTCTTGAAAGTCCTGCCATGGACGGCGATTCTTCCCTTAATCCTTTCATATGTGTGAGTGAATGCTGTGTAATGTCTTAAATGTTTGTGTTGTATCGGAGGTGGCCCCGGCATTGAGCTGATCCCTCATCCGGGGAGGCCCTCCATATCCTTGTGTGGTCGAAAAAGTATGTATTTTTTCCAATAGATTAATTCCTCTCCTGACAGGTCGCGGCCCTGTAAGGCCCGTGTGGCGTTGGTCGTGTAAATGAACCTAAAAAAAGGGAGAGGTTGAACTAAGGGAAAGAAAGAAAGAAAGAAAGAAAGAAAGAAAGAAAGAAAGAAAGAAAGAAAGAAAGAAAATTAACGCCTTGTCTTTAATGAAAAGATTGCGGCTGAATTTTAGATGCAAGAAAATTGATATTTGTTTCAAAGTTAGTGACTGATACATGTAAACAGTGATGCAAATGATCAGTTATTCTTGAGATAAATTTTTATTTTACACATTTCATCCTTGAAAACGTCTCCTCACATATGGGACGTTCAGAGCACAAGGGAATTAAGTCCACTTTTGATCAATTCGGAGATATTTCGTCTGTACATACCTTAGATGAGGCTATTTTCAGAGCATAAAAGAACCATGTCCTTACAATCTTTGTGCAGATGTTTAAAACGACACTCACCTTTAATAGATTATTATCTATACTACGAGTACATAGAGACTTTAAATCTAATTATCTGAAATGTATTTTTTTTTTTTGTGACTTGATTCCCTTGTGCTCTAAACGCCCCATATATAAGTGCTTCCGAAAACTGTCAACATTTTAGCTGTTAGGAAACTGTGTAACTGAGAGGCATTTGTAAAATTGTACCCTAGTATTTGAATGAAATATTTATTTCAGTTCGTCTTTAGTCTGCATGTTAGTGAGTTCAAGTTGGTACATTTCAGATACTGTCTCTATTTCAATGGCGAAAACGTTCTGAAATAAACAAAATATATCCTTGGAATATGTATCAAAATCCTGAAATCGTGCATGAAATTTCTTCTGAAATAACTCTAACATTTCACAAAATATTTTGTGCGGAACTGTGGTACTTCCTTCTTGTGAAATACTATTGGAAATGGAAAAAGTTTTCGTCATTCAACTGTTTGACAAAGTGTTTACATGTTGTGAAAATGGAATCCTTAAGACAAATCAGTTACGAAGGATAACTGACTGTTAGGAATTACTGAAATCGATGCAGCAAAGTAGGTAATCCTTGTACGAAGATTGAACGGAAAGAAAAAGATTGGGATAAGGGAAGAAGTGAAAAAGAGGAAGGAGTAAACGGAGAAAGGTTAATGAATTCCTGTGACAGTTGCTGATGCTGAAAGAACTTCAGCAAAATGAAGGAAATAAAAAATGTATTCAGATAAACAATGTGTCAAGAACGACTGAGTAACCTTGGCCTCCTTAGTCTGGAGAGCGATCTTGCTAGGTCTTTAAATTTTGATGATATAATTAAAGATTTTGCATCAATGATTTCAAAGAGAGTTGTTTGTTGATGTTGGACTGCAAGTTAGAAATAATTACAGATGTTTAGGAATATTGTTTTATGAATATATTGTGTTAATGTGAAGTTTTTCTAAAAGTTTTCGATGTAATAAAAGTGTATTTTTTAGGTTCGTATCTGTGTATGGGGTTATCTTTTATTTATTTTGCAAAAAATTATTATGGTTAGAATAATTGGTAACTTGTAATTGTTGCTTTCTTCAACGGGGGTCCGAGTACAGTATTGCATAAGGGCCCATAAATTCTATCGGCGGCCCTGCTTGCCATTAACTTTTAAGAATGTAAGTTCGTTTTTGATCCGGTACACTATCTAAAATTCTGGAAGACTTAAAAGCCTATGGTTTTTATTTTTGCTGTAGTTGTAATAATAATAATAATAATAATAATAATAATAATAATAATAATAATAATACTTACTTATTGTCTTTTAAGGAACCCGGAGGTTCATTGCCGCCCTCACATACTGTAAGCCCGCCATTGATCCCTATCCTGAGCAAGATTAATCCTAATCCAGTCTCTACCATCATATCCCACCTCCCTCAAATCCATTTTAATATTATCTTCCCATCTACGTCTCGGCCTCCCCAAAGGTCTTTTTCCTGCCGGCCTACCAACTAACACTCTATATGCATTTCTGGATTCGCCCATACGTGCTACATGCCCTGCCCATCTCAAGCGTCTGGATTTAATGTTCAATAATAATAATAATAATAATAATAATAATAATAATAATAATAATAATCGTCGAGTATGAGAAAAATCGAGCACAATAAGCATGTAAGCTTCAGTCGTGTCCAATAATAAAGAATAAATTGAATTTGTAGTTTGTCGATGGGCTAGTACTAACTACAGTAATTTTCTTTAGACTCTAGTACCGCGAGTTCAACTCTGTCTGGAAGATGAATTCATTCATTCATTCTTACATCATATTCTGCCCAAGGGTATGCTTTTCACTGCAAACGCAAGATTCTCCAGTTTTTCTATTTTCTGCCTTTCTTCTCAGGCAGTGATCCAGCCAATTCCTTTCTCTCTTCCTGATCAGTTTCAGCATTATTATTTCTTCACCCACTGTTTCCAACACTGCTTCGTTTCTTGTTCTATCTGTCCATTTCATACGCTCCATTCTTCTCCATATCCACATTTCAAGTGCTTCTAGATTTATAGACGAAAAATATTTTAAGTGCTTCCATCGGATGAGAAAATGAAAGATAACGATTATGGACACATCGGGTATGTAATATTGAGAATATATCTATTGAAGATGCCATAGTCCACAACTTTCCGTTAGTAATATCTGCCAAAGTAGGATCTACGTGTAAGAGACAAAATATTTTGAAAATTGATGTGAATTGAATGAAAACAAGTGGAGAAGAGACAATGACTCATTGTCAACTTATTGGTATTGCAACCGAATCAGCCAACCAAAACAACCATCCATCCATCCATCCATCCATCCACCCATCCATCCATCCACCCATCCATCCATCCATCCAACCAACCCACCCAACCACCTAACCAACCAGCCAACCAACCAACCAATAAAAACCTACAAATCAACAACCCCACCAATCAAACAACCAACTAACTAGCCACCCATCCGAGAAGAAATACCTACAACATTCCCCACAATAAACTAAATAAATACTTAAATACACATCGAGCAAGAATGTAATTAAATTATTGTAGAAACCGACAGAGTAACTTTTTATTTTCGAAATTCCACTTAACAGCCCTTATAATCGATATGGATTTGTATTATCGAATTATTGAGCAAAACATAAAACTTTAATGAATCCCAACGTCATAGCTTAGGCATATACACACGAATCACAAAACGCAGTAAAAACAATAGTACAGAGAATCTGTGTGCGTAGTAAGACATCACAATATCGATTGCGACCTATGACTAAGATATATCACATCATAACAACACGGACTAATGACACTCTGATGTTAATCTCGAAAGATTGGTAACACTGCATGCGCTCGAATACGCTTTCCATGTAAAAAGTAATAAGATAAAAACAAACATCCCAATTATTGTAACCTATGACGTCACAGGTATCATTACGAGAGATATGTATCTCTACATTTGTTAGGTAAATGAGATGAGTCGTGTGTCACAGGCAGTCCTTCTCACATGTGCATTATTACGGTTTTCCAGCTCAGTAGAAACTGCAGTCGTTAGTTATCCAAATGAACAGAAACTAGCCTACTGAGTTTCATATCAATGTAAGATGAAAACGAACTTAAAGTGTTTTACTAATATAATATAATATAATATAATATAATATAATATAATATAATATGATATAATATAATATAATATAATATAATATAATATAGGCTAATATAATATAATATTAGTACATTATGCAACGAGCCTATAATGGTAGTAATTAAGACGCGAGTATGTTTATGAAACTCGCTTGCGCTCGTTTCATAATTTTCATACGAGCGTCTTAATTACCATTATAGTCAAGTTTCATACCACTTTTTATGCTCGACCATATTTCTAATTTGAAATTATTCATAAGTATTCATGTTATTCTTATCTGACTAAGGCTCGGAATTGACCTTGTGCAATACCTCGTAAATTGTGAGATGTGCGCAGACGCGAAAGTATTGATTTTTTCCGAGAAAGAAATGTCATGACCTTGATATAATTTAGAGAGTAAAATAAACATTAATCTTGATATAACCTTGAAATTGAATTAGACATTGAAAAACGAGATGACAAATTGAATTTATTTGAATATTATTAAAATTAACGCTAATTATTATAGTAACAGAACTAGTTGTCTTTCGATTGCATATCCGAAAATAATCGATACTTGCGCTTTCATATTGCTACAATGGTATTTCCTGATTTGTGGAACACTTGAACTTTAATGAATAGGTGTACTTTAATGAGGTCCATTAAAGGGCTGCTACCAGGTATATAATTACTACATTTCGGCATGGTCGAGCATAAAATATAATATAATATAATATAATATAATATAATATAATATAATATAATATAATATAATATAATATAATATAATATAATATAATATAATATAATATATCTGGTTGAGGTTCTGGCTGATATGTACATCTATTATCAGGCAATTACATCTCACATGACGATATGACTGTGTCAGAGGAAGAACAATATTGTTTGTATGTATCTGAAGTCTGATTAGTGTAATATGTAGCTAATCGGGGATGTATGCAATAGAGGGGAAAGAAACTGGCCACTCTACCCCATTATCTCTTGGCCTAGTTGCCTAGTAAGTGATGCTTTCTTGGAGTTACTTGTAAGGTAGCAGACCTGTCTTCGGACAATTGACTAAACAACAAAAACAAACCTGTGAATTGCAATGAAATTATGTTTAAGAGAGTAGTGGATTATGATAATAAACGATTGGAAGAATTTTAGATTTGGCCTTTAAATATGCAGAAATTTGATCCGAACAAATGTAACGTTTCGTTTCATTTCTGAAGAGGAATTTTCATATGTTACATTTGTTCGGATTAAATTTCAGCACATTTAAATCGCAAAACTAAAATTCTTTCAATCATTTATTATCATAATACACTGCTATTTTACATTGACTGAGCATATCGGGAATTAAATCAATGTCTTTCCCAAAACACACTATGAAATATTTCATATAAAACAATTTTTGTCTCGGAAAGGAAGCAAAAAGGAGCAAAATTATATTGAACTTTTTTGTTTGAAAGAATAAACTCCCTGAAATTAATGACATTACTTATGGTTGAACCTGTATATAGATTATTTACTTGAGGACACTGCCATGCTGCCATTGCAGAAAAGAATGTAGGCCTATTCTCTATAAATATCAATGTTATTCAAATACGCCTTGAAAAACAAAAATATTGTTCTGAGCAAATTTTAATTTACTCCCGTAACCTTTACTGCCTTAGTATTCCTTTTCATCTAGCCCAACTTTCGTTTATTCTTGTTCGTTTCCAATTCTTTTAGTTTAATATGAACATTTTCTTTCGTTTATTTAATTTTATTTCCTACCTCTTGCATTGACACATTTCTTTCTTCCTGTTTATGCTCGCTCATCGTATTATTTCTTCTTCACTGTGTTCATTTCTTCGCAAACTTATGCAATTCTTTATGTAGTTATCTATTTTCTTTTTCCTTTACTCATATGCCTTTAAGGGAACTGGGTAGTGATGCCTGTGCGATTAAGAAAGTTCAATACAAACGTTTAGTGCAATATTTCTAGGCTTCTAGTGCTCAGAATGGAATAAATATTTCCAGGCTTATACAATCAATCATTCTCAATTCAATGGTATAAAAGACAACTAATTTGTTTCGTATCCAAGTTCAAAATAAACGCCCTAACTGATAACCTGTTTTCCCACTTTGCTAAATGTACCTCATTCTTCAGGTGCACATTACTTGCTACAATCTTCACTCATATGCCTTGTATTTTTCCAAGTTATCTTGTAATGTGTATTGTAAATTCTAAAGCAAAATTTAGTTAAATATTTCACCCCTAGTGAAACAGAAAAAATATTGAACTTTGTTTAACATTTTTTTTTACAGTTTCTCAATGCATATATATTTTTTCTCATGTTATGTGTGTAATATTCTTAAATCCATAGGTCTACTATGTAGAACACTGGCTGCAGAAAACAGTCTAAAAATTTCATTTAAATTTATTCAACAATTTCAGAGAAAAGTGCACTTAAGTTTGAAAAATATCAACAAACGGAAAACTGCATTTAGAAAAAGAATAATGTATGAGTTACATGCACCGCCAAATTTAAAGAGGTTATTTAAAAGACTATCTGCAGAAATAGCCCCCACAATTTTTATATTGTTTCAAGAGCAAGTTTTATACTTTTATTTATAATGCAACATAAAAAATTGGATTTTTGGCTCGCCCCTAATCACTACCTGGTTCCCTTAATTTATTTTCTTTTCTCTCTCTATCTGAAATTGTTTTCCATTTAATTGCTTGCTTATTAATTTATTTTTCTCGTGAATTTATATTAACTTATGATATTTTATTCCCTGTTGTTCCGTCTGATAAATTCGTCAGTTATCAATTATTTCCACTGATCTAAACTGTAGTTATATCATATTCATTGAGACATACAGTACAAGTAGGGAACACTTCGCGCTGTGTCAGGAATTTAGCTTTTTAAATATATATAATATGTAGAAGTGGCGCTTGTTTATGTTTTGTTCTTGTGCAGTGTTAACACTGTAGAAAATTGTCGTTGTATAACTTGGCTATTTCCTATATTACATACAAAGAAATGTAGACGTTTGATGATATGGTGCATTCAAAAGCTTTACCATAAGACAAAAGTAATAAAAAAGGACAGCGACATCTAGTGGATTTATCTTCGGAAATCGATAGGTAAAGGAAAAGTCATGTCCATAACGCATGGCACATGACTCAATATCCACCAATCCGAATAAGTTTACATACTAAAATATTTTGATTCCTACCTCGCATTTCATGTGGATATAAAAAGAACAAAAAGGAGTACCCAAAAAAGGAGACTAAAAAAAGCTCGGAAAGCTTTGACTTTAATAAAGAAATTATTCAGTCTTTGCGGTTGAAATTAGGGTCGTGGGACTGCGCCCAGATGTCAGCACCGGGCGACACGCGATTTCAAACCTCGGAGAGGCTCCCACCCCCTGCTTTATATTCAGTCTGCGTCGAGAACGCCAGCTCACACAAACTTCTCTGGAAAATCAATGCGCCATCTCCATCGAACCCGCCGACTCTGATTCCACAGTGGAATTGCAACATAAAGTTCAAAATAACTTAAAATGTCAAAATATTAGTCTATGAATTACAAGTATCGTAAATATTGGCACATAAATAAATAAAATATCTACCCCTACTTACTTAAGTTTATCATCATCATCATCATCATCGTTATTGTTTTAAAGTATAATGTTCGTCACCTGTTTCATCCTTAATATTATTTGGAATATTTTGTTTATATGACGTCATTCCATTTTCGGCCAATGCAGTGTAATGAAATTTTGAATTCCAACCAATCACAGTCATACATCGCGATAATTTCTGCAGCTCGATTTATCACTATCAATTTACCGCATGGTCGTTCTTTTGTTTAGTCAGTGTCGCCAACTGTTTTCACGTAAATCGATGAGCATGAATCCAATGTACTAAATAAAGTGCGAAATCCTACTTCCACATCTACATCTTCATCTTCTAATTCCATGTCTGTTGTATCTAAAGGAAATGATACACTTTCATAACAATTGTTCATTTAAGTAATGTATTAATCAGGTTATTTGTAATTATACTATAAAATGTTTAAATTCAATTATGATTTCAGCAGATAATAAAAAGTATTTCTGTTATAATAACAAGAGAATGTAATTAACATTTTTAAACCTATATTTCGCTTTTCTCAATTGGCATTACTGAGTAACACTAAATTTCTTTATTGCAATAATCGTTATTCATCTATTTCGACTTCACAATGTCTGAATAGGTTAAGTATTCATAAATATACAATTATTAACATTTTTGAGCGAATTTAAGGGATATATTATTTACATTTTTGTTTTATTCGCGAAATAGTCCTAATAAATGTCACTCGAGGTCTGAGATTTTCAAAATAAATCCACTCGCTTCTCTCGTGGATTTATCGGCAAGTCTCTGACTTCTTGTGACATTACTATAGAATATCGTATGAACCAATTATGAACAAGTAAGCCTGCACATTGGAACTTTCTATTCAGATGTGATCATCATAGGTGATGTCAACCCTTTAAAACAGTAGATGATACACACAAAGTAAGGTGGGACACATACTCCATACGTCTAAAAGGGATGAATCAGAGATCATCTGGATTTATTACTGGCAGTGTTATCGCTTGAGCAATGGCGAAGGCTATAAAGGTAGTTAGGTTCTATATCAAATATATAGGGTTTATTAAACAATGAACATTGTTTTCGGATATCTTTGGAATCCCTCGGAACGTACAAAAAAATGTTGAGTTCTTGTCTTCGTAAGTATGATGCAACATTATTTGTTACTAAAATAAATTTCACATAGCTGCTAATAAAGGCACACACAGAATGTAAGACAAAGAAATTAAATACATTTTATCATTGTCAAATATTTTTATAATCGAACACCAATGTATGAATATATTATTAATATTAAATTATTATCACTGCAGCGCCTTGACAAAGAGGTTAAATTAGTGTTTACTATTGTAATAGGCTAGTACTGAATCCAATTCCAGAGTAGTTTGTCAACAATTTATATTGCTTTCTTAAGAATGTATCGTGTCTCTCACATTATTATTATTATTATTATTATTATTATTATTATTATTATTATTATTATTATTATTATTATTATTATTATTATTATTTTCATCTTCTTCATCATCATCATCATCATCAGTCCGGTTTTAAGCGTAATACATCGACTATTGATCAGATTTTTTGTATTCGACAGATATTGGAGAAAAAATGGGAGTATAAGACTCCAGTACATTAATTATTCATAGATTTCAAAAAGGCATATGACTCGATTAAGAGAGAAGTTTTATATAACATTCTTATTGAATTTGGTATTCCCAAGAAACTATTTCGATTAATTAAAATGTGTCTGAGTAAAACTTACAACAGAGTCCGTATAGGCCAGTTTCTATCTGATGCTTTTCCAATTCACTGCGGGCTAAAGCAAGGAGATGCACTATCACCTTTACTTTTTAACTTCGCTCTGGAATATGCCATTAGGAAAGTTTAGGATAACAGACAGGGTTTGGAATGGAACGGGTTACATCAGCTTCTTGTCTATGCTGATGACGTGAATATGTTAGGTGAAAATTCACTAACAATTACGGAAAACACGGATATTTAACTTGAAGCAAGTAAAGCGATAGGTTTAGAAATAAATTCCGAAAAGACAAAGTACAGGATTATGTCTCGTGACCAGAATATTGTACGAAATGGAAACATAAAAATTGGAGATTTATCCTTCGAAGCGGTTGAAGTAACAAATATAAATGACACTCGGGAGGAAATTAAACGAAGAATAAATATGGGAAATGCCTGTTATTATTCGGTTCAGAAGCTTTTGTCATCTAGTTTGCTGTCAAAAAATC